>NW_016017387.1:1343249-1414526 GCF_000320565.1 Sphaerulina musiva SO2202 | reverse complement strand
TATATTATAAGTTGTCGTTAACCCAACGAGATACTAAGTAGACCATTTTGATCGTACGATTCGCGCGCACAACATGGGAAAATAATACTGCCCAGGTTCCTCCATTCTAGTACCTAATATATTACTATATCGATCGATCGACCTCGAAAAGAGAGAGATATATATATATTACAAGTTGTCGTCGACCTAGCGAGATACTAAGTAGACCATTTTGATCGCACGATTCGCGCGTACAACATAGGAAAACAATGGTGCCCAGGTTCCTCCATTATACTATAAGAAATAATACTTTATCGATCGATTTACGACAAAGGGGGTTTTCTCTATACTTGAAAGGAACCATTGTTCACTTATAGTATTTTTATCTCGCTCATTGTCTTATAGTATCGCTATTGTCTCTTCGTATTGACCTGTAGCAGCTATATATCCCTCTACTTCTGTAGAGATGCTCGCTATAACCTCACTTCACTACACCACATACCTCACTACACCACACACCACATACCACACACCACACACTACACACTACACACTACCCACCACCTACTACCCACCACATACCACCTACCACCTACCACCCACTACCTACCACCTACCACCCACTACCTACTACCTACTACACACTACCCACCACCCACCACACACTACACACTACCCACCACACACTACACACTATAGCCGTTGCCCTTGTACAGACAGCGCGTACAGCAATAGCGTTGGTCCAGTATGATAACGACTGCTCAGTATGGCTGGTAGCCGTTAGGCTATTAAGGGAATTCCTGGACGTCCTACTAACAGAAGAAACCCCTGTCCTTCTCGTTACCTAGAGTGTGCTCTGTTTTAAAAACGCCAACGATCGCCAACGATATAGCGTTGCACCTAGGGCATCGGTGTGGTCAGTAATAAAGCCGGCCTTACAACATCAAAGAGCCGATATCCTACGGGTATTTCTTTGCGCCAGCCAATACCAATCATATAGTATAGCCAATGCCTCTAACCAATAGCATTGTGTACTAGTAATGAAACTCCAAGGACACTGGTATATCTATTCCATAGGTAGAGTGGCTGAACAAGATATAACGAGAGGAACGACAAGGATTATCGCACTTCAGGGTATAGCGGTGGTTCAATTTCTTCTTAGGAGCTACACTTCAAGGCAGAGGGCAACAGTATATGTAAGGGATGGGCCGATTGGACGGTGCGTCGTCGAGTCGCTGGAGGCAATAATTGAGATTTTCGAGGCCGCGGTAGTTAATAGACTTGTAGGTAATGAGATCGTTGAGCATATAGGGCAAGGAAGGAGAGCAGTAGCTATATCTCTATAGAGAGATATAAGTAGGAGCAGCGGCGACAGTAGCGGCGATAGTAGTATAGGAATATCGATCGAGCTGTATTATACATTATTATCTCTTCTTCCGCTTCGAATTATTATCTCTTCTTCTGCTTCTACATTACTACCGACGCCCCTCTGGAAGTAGATCTTGATTGTATAGTGTATACGGATACCTATACGACGACGGCTGCGTCCTAGAGTCGTGGACGAAACGCTCTGGTATCTGCGCCGGCCGGTCGAGTCTCGAGAGCGCACCTTGAACGAAGTTTTCCAGTTCCTTCTCTCTTCCTACGGCTAGCAGCGACATACCAATACTAATACGATATGCTTCGGGCCCAACCCAATCCAACACCTCCATCTTCCGGTCGAACGTAAGCATAGGTAAGAAGGTCGCGTCTAATACTCTATCCGATAGGAGCTCCATATCGCTCTTCTGCCGCGGCGGCGGTAGCGTAGCACGAATCTCCTGGGTTTTCAGATACTCGGCAAGTGTCCTGTTGAACGGCTCAAGTGCTTTTTGGGCTGCTGTAGACTGTAGTTTCTCAGCAGCAGCAACGCGGTGTACTCGTTTCTTCGCAGCGTCCGCTTCTGCTCTCTTCTTAGCCCGTATATGTGCCTTCTCAGCTCGCCGTGCGACGATCGCACTACGCTCAATATCTGACAGCTCGTCTAGGTCAACGTCGTCGTCGTTGTCCGAATCCGTACTCGAATCGTCGATAACCATAGTATCTGCGTCCTCCTGCGGAGCGACGAGATCTGCGGCAGTAGTAGCTTCGTCACCAGTTGCTATCTCATCACCGACGAGCTCTTCTATATAGTGCTTCTATTGCGGCTCAGTACCGTCCATAAACCGATAGCACTCGGGGTACGCTGCCTCGTGCGCTTCCCTAGCGGCAGCGACAGCGGTTGGTGCTCTATCTGGAGGGCTATTGTAACCAGAAGCATGTAATAGGTGTCGTAGCCAAATACCCCAAGTCGGCTTGATATCGTTCTGCCATTTGGCCTTCAAAGATTCGCTAGTAAAGTGAATTTTGAACTCTTCGCGCATTACTAACGCGATCGCCAGTAGATCACTGCTACGGAAGTTCTTTCCATATGTCTGTTTGGCCTTGGAATCGATCAAACGCCTTAAGAAGAAGTCGATATGAGTGTCCTCGTACCGCGATAATTCGGGGTATTTTGGTGTGTCCTTTGCCTTCTTCGCGTCGCGTATCGCTTTACGCTTTGCAGCGGCCTTCGTTTGAGTCGCGGTTCTCGTTTTTTTGACGCCTCGGGGCTTCTTGGTAGCGCTTGGCGGCATAGGCGGCATTGTGATATAATAGCAACAGCTGGAAAGAGGTAGATAAAATAAAATAGATATAATAGTAGAACTCGGCCGATACGACGCGTCTGGATAGAGATGAATAGAACGACACGTAGGAGGTACGACACGTCTCGGATGATAGTGTGTTAAATTAGCCAAGGCGGCAATACAGTGGGTTCTACGGCGACGACGGCGCGGAGACAAGGGTATCCCTATAGAACTATTGACAGGTGTCTACTCAGCTATCGTTACTATCGACAGATGGACGCTGACGATAATTTCCGACAACTATCGACAATTTAACTATCGACATATCGACAGAGTAGACGAGGCCTCAATCTACCAGTAGAGACATCGCATCAACACTCGACATGGCGCAAGAACAGGATGCATCAGCCCGACTGGAGCAGCTCAAGGCAGCGGCGACCAAGGCCTACTCGCTCAAGGACTACAACGCTGCCGCCGAGCGATACGCAGAGGCTTGCGGCGTGCAGGATGAGGTCAACGGCGAAATGTCCATTGAAAACGCCGATCTGCTCTACCAGTACGGTCGCTGTCTATACCACCTGGCCGTCGCCAACTCCGACGTGCTAGGCGGGAAAGTCGCCAGCAGTGAGGAGCCAAAGAGGAAGAAGCGCAAAGTGTCCAGCAAGGAGGCAGAAGCCAGCGGCGAAGGAAGCAGCGCCAGTCTGATCGGGGACGCCATCAAGAGTGGCGAGCAGAAGCTGGCCGAGGACGCGGTCGAGTCTGTGGTTGAGAGCAAAGACGGAGTCATCCCGGAAAGCAGCACACAGGGCATCAAAGAGGCAACGAAACCGGGCAACAGCAGTAATCCATTCTTCCAGATCTCTGGCGACGATAACTTTACAGACAGTGAAGACGACGGGGAAGATGCTGAAGGCGGAGAAGGCGACGAGGAAGAAGAAGATGACTTTGCCATCGCCTACGAAGTTCTGGACATGGCGCGCATTCTGCTCACACGGAAACTGGAGTCGCTATCAGACAGCAAGAGTAAATCGACCGAAGAGAATCCAGAAGCTCGTCAAATTAAGGAGCGGCTTGCAGACGCTCATGACTTACAGGGTGAGATCGCGTTGGAGAACGAACGCTTCGCTGATGCCATCAACGACACGCGCGATTCGCTGGCATTGAAGATGCAGCTCTACCCGGTGGATAACTCTCTGATTGCCGAAGCCCACTTCAAGCTCTCTCTAGCACTGGAATTTGCCTCGGTGACATCCACACAAGAAGACGCCAATGGCGAGAACAAGGTCGCACAAATTGACGAGGAAATGCGAGCGCAAGCAGCGAATGAAATGGAACTCGCCATTGCTTCTTGCCGTGCACGGATCGCCAAGGAAGAAGCAAGTCTGGTCTCTCTCGATGAGGTCAAAGCAACAGAGTTGAGGAGGAGCCTCGCGGATGTGAAGGAAATGGTAGGAGAGATGGAGACCCGCCTTGAAGATCTTCGCAAACCTGCTACTTCACTCTCAGCCATGCAGAATCTTGGTCCTGCTGGCGCGCCGGGTGCCGAAGAAGCGGCTATGAGAGGTATACTAGGTTCATTGCTGGGTGAGAGCAAGAGCGAACAGGAGAAGCGCATACAAGAGGCCACGGCAAAGGCCAACGATCTGTCTGGCATGGTCAAGAAGAAGAAGCCGAAGACGTCACCTGGGCCCGCATCCGCACCACAGCAGGAACAGAGCGTCGTCGTTGAGGGTAATGGAAAGAGAAAGGCCGAGGAAGAAGGCACGAGCACTTCTAACGGCACGGGAAAGAAGGTCAAATTCGCCGAAGACACGAATGGTGATGAGGCTTGAGCAAATCTACAGCTTGTACTAAAATTATCATTTTAGCGATTTGTGTACTTATGAATACCCTTGGATCGATTATATCAATCAGCGATTGCCACTACCAAATTTCATGCATGGTCTCAAGTACAGCACACGCCTCAATCTCAACAGCAGCCAGCTACACTCACTGCGTCTACTAATAACAAGCACAAAGACTCTTCAAGACTCCACCTCACCATCATCCCCATTCAAAATCCCACTAATCACCTCCCCCAAAAACCCCTCATTATTCACCTTTCCATCCCCACCACCTTCGGGTCTCTGTTCTGCCGTATCCTCCGCCTCATCCTCATTCGATTCTTTTCCCCCAAACTCCTCCTTTTCTTCTCCCATCATTACCCCTTTTTGGTTTTCTCGCTCTTGATCATCAACAACCAATTCACGTTTATCCTCTTCCGAATGAGAATTCTCATCATCATCATCATATTTCTCTTTTTGCAAAAAAGTTGAAGTTGATGATAATGAAGAAGATAGCGATGTAATCTGCTGCTGTAAACTATCCAAACAAGTCGCGATGCCTAAAAGACTTTCTGCGAAACCGGAGAGTCGATTTTCGAGGAGGTGGAATTTGTGGTCGATTGAGGAGTCTGTTGTTGTTGTTGTTGGGATGGGAGGTTCATCATCCGTAGAAGGTGGTTGAGATTGTTGTTCTTCTTCATCGTAGTCTGTTGGGATGGTATCCGATAATGATGATGATGGGAGATCTGAGGGGTGGTAGGGGGACGAGGATGGGGATTCGTCGGAGGACATGATTACCTATGGTGGTGGTGATGGTGATGATGAGAGAGGAGGTGAGAGAGAGAAAGAGAGGGTAAAAGAGAGATAGAGAGACTCAAAATATCAAAAACATTCTTCACTATCTAAATACAAATCCAAGATAACTCAGCGCCTCATCAATGACAGACAGAGAGAAGAAAAACGATGGTATAGATACACCCTGCTACCTTTCCCAGAACCTACAGTATACTATACCATACTACTAGCTAAAAAGCTATCTTGGGTGGTGTGCTTTCCTGGTGTTGGGTATTCTGTGGAAAGACTCGAAATTTGGATCATAAGCAAGCCTTGGCAACGCTCACTTCACTTCACTTGCTCATGTGGCGATGTTCGCTGCAATTCGACGAATGTCGACGACAGATGAATTGTGTTTTGTTACATATGCACATGCTATGCTCGCTATAACGCTCAGAACCCACTGACACTCCCAGTCTGGCCGCCGCCACACCAGCAAGTGCCTTCCGCCTCTCTTTCCACATGGATCACTACATCCATCCGCTTTTCTCTCATGAATTCGTCGACCCGATGCCTGACGTCTTCCAAATCCGCCGCAGGATTCGCAATAATATGTATCACGCCTTGCACCTTCTTCTTGCCCGATCCAGCGCCATGATCATGCCCATGATGGTGGCCATGCGAATCTGCCACATCATCGCTATCGTCTATCCAAAATCTGGGAACGGCATATCCAACCACGCCGCGAAGTTCTCCCAGTTCTTGAAGTGTGTTTTTGATTTCATACTCCAGCGTGCCTGGGATGACCAGTAATAACTTCTGCCCTGAACTGATCACAAGCGGTACAGCTGCGGCGAAGATGAGAAGGGCGATGACTATCGTCGCCAAAGGATCCCATAAGTACCACGGTTTCCACAGAGTCATTGCAGTACTCAGTATAACCGCGAGAGAGCCACCGGCATCCGCAGCAACATGCAAGAAGATACCATGCATGTTATCGTTGTGCTCATCGTCCCCGTGACTGTGCGCATGAGCGGCCTGAGTCTTTTCGTGTTTGTGGTTACAATAGCCAGAAATATCGCCATTCGTGCCGGACGATTCGTTTATTTTGTGGCCATGCACGGAGTTGTGGTGCTCGTGCCCATGTGAATGGGAATGACCGTGCGATGAATGGTCATGGGCATGGCTGTGATCGTGATCATGCGAGTTTCCATGGGAATGGCCGTGCAATGAATGGTCATGTGCATGGCCGTGGTCGTGGTCGTGAGCATGCGAGTGGCTGTGGGAATGATCGTGAGAGTGCCCATGTGAGTGACCGCCGTGGTCATGTCCATGATGTGCATGGCCGAACGCGAAGAGGCCTACCATATTGACCAGGAAACCAAGCGTACTTACAACCAAGAGTTCCTGCACATGCCGCAATTCCTTTTGCTCAACAATGCCTTCCATGGCCTCCCATATAAACTCCACGCTGACCAGCATCAGAAAGATGCCATTTCCGAAACCCGCAAGAGTATTCAGCTTCCCCCATCCGTACGGTCTGTCTGGACTAGTGGGCCACTTTGAAGCTACCGCAGCGCCCAGGCCTACCACGAGTCCCAGACAGTCGAAGAACATGTGAACTGTATCACTGAGCAAGCCAAGGGAGCCGCTCAGGTACCCATAGATACCTTGTACAATCATAAAGGCGAAGTTCAAGCTATGCCGAGTCAGCAGACGAGGTCAGGTAGACATGGACTGGTCTGCACTTACCATGTAAAGTACGCGATTCGCCGCGAGTCTCTCTCACTCAGGATGCCGTACATGAGCGATCCAGGCTCAGAGTTATCAATCAGATATTTTGTTATGCCAGAATGACTGCCTTCATTCTGGGTATGCTTGTGCGCGTTATGCGCATGGTCGTGAATATGGTCGTTATGGCGCTCGTGCACCGTAGCCAGCGAAGTATCGTACAGGACCCCAAAGTATGAGAGCGCGGCAAGACCGCCGTTGAGAATTGTCCCTGGCCAGAGGGAGGGCGAGAAGAGAAACGCAAGAACAGCAAACGTGAAACAGCTGATGCCCAGGCCTATCTTGTACTGGCTCCGGAGCGCTGATGGCTGGGCAAAGAGAACTGCAGCGGCCGAAAATGCAATTGACAGAACAGTGAACATGATGGACGACGGTGCCGTAGACGGTGCAGTGGCGAGAAAGGCAGAAATCAGGACCGTACATATCGACATGACCACGCCAGCTGCGAGGGTCAGGTTGACCTCACTCACTGACGATACAATCGAGGGTGCGGTGGCTCGAGCCCATGGTGGGCGACCTGTGAGTGGCGTTGTTGGTGTCACAGTATTTGAGTGCTGCGCAGAAGATGGAGACATGCGCGTGCATGGCAGTGGTGGCGAGATGAAGATGACTGAACATGCGAGAGCCAGATACCCGACCAGCATATCTGTGAAAGCGGCCTTGAATGTGATTCCAGCAAAGTCCAAAAGGGCTGCCAGCAGCAGCACAGCTACCGACGCGACTCGAGATTTCAGCATGTGCTGCCATTCATGCCACGAAGGTCTCTGGGGTGAGTCGGCGCTGTTCAGACCCGATGCCATGGCGACAAGTAGCACCACGCCCGTCCGCATGCCACCGATCTGCGTCGAAGCATAGAAGGGTAAGCCAATCCCGAGTGCTCGACTGAGCATCTGCTGCATCGATGCAAGTGTGAACAGAGTATTGGTAGAAGAGGTCTCGGGCTTGTCTTTCCGCCTGTCCAGCATTCTCTCTGAAGATCTGATCTTGGCTACGAACCCTGTCAGGAGCAGCGTCCCACTGGTGAGAACACACGCCTCCACGAAGCCACATCCTTTCCGCACCAGCATTGTCTGTCCAGCAGTCGAGCTCTCCTCCAACACCGATTTCTGCAGTCTCTGGTAGGCAGACAGAGGCGGCATGCCATCCTCGACGGAGGCGCCAGGGTGGTAGGCGGCGGAAGCGAGCAAGTAGGGCAAGGGAAGGAGCAGACTCGTCAGCGCCTCGGGCAGCGAGAACCACGACGATGAAGCCTTTTGAAGTTGTGGGTGATATGAACCTGCAGGTCGTCCCAGATCTGATTCGCCGCGTGGCCGCGTCGGTCGTTTCATGGGTGGTAGCGAGTGACTGTGCGCGTGCGAAGGCTCGTGGGGGTGGGAGTGGTGGTGGTGGTGGTGGGCGCCGCCGTCGTCGTGGCGGTGGTGGTGGATGTCGTCGTGACTGTGGGAGTGGTGGTGTTGATGTGGTATCTGGCCGTTTTGTTGGTGTGAGAGGACGTTGCTAATGGACGGCGACAGGCTTCGGTGCAGCTCGTCGACGGGGCTCGCAGCCGGTGTGGTTTCGTTGCTTAGCTCGGCATGGGTGAACAGACTACCACTCTGCGTGCTGGTCGTCTTCCTGCTCGTGTAGAGACCGGCTCGGGATCCATTTCCATTTCCATTTCCAAACCCGTTGGCGCGTCCATTGGGGCTGGCGGCAGGCTTGAGCGACGACGGCGACAAGTGCAGCGACGACTGGCGACTGTGTTGGGGACTGCCCCGTGGCGTGTTGTAGAAGTCGCGCTCGTGCTGGTGCTGGGTGGTGCCTTCCGGCTGTCGTGGAAGGGCCCAGGTATTATTGGCCATGGGTCAAGTACGGCCCTGGCTGAGTTACAGTGAGGTCAGGTCAGGTCGGGTCAGGTCAAGTCAGGTACAGTGCAGGAGGCGGCGGGGACAATTGAAGGGTCGATGCCGTGTCGTCGTCGTCGTCGTCGTCTATCGTCGCATTGGCGCTGCTGTGTCAGTGACGGGAAGAGGCCTCGCGGTCTTTCTGTCGCGGTAAGGTACATGTACTGTAGATACCTGACTGTATGAAACGTCGTCTGCTTGCTCTGCCGCGCGTGCATGGAGCTCTGTGTGTTCATGACTCTCGGCCCCCTTATTGCTTTGGTAATAACCAGCCGCCGCCATACCATGTGCAAGTGGCGGATCGATCCCTGCATGCGCTAAAACTAGCTCAGGTTGGATATCTCCCAAGGTACAGGTGGGTAGGAGGAGGTAGTTCGACGAAACACAACATTCCAGGCTTCAGAAGTCCATACGAGAACCCATACGACGACGGGCAATCCCCAACTACACGAGGCATCTGTAACTGAATGCCTACATCTTTCATGCCTGGATGATGAGCCCCAGGCTGAAAGGGCGCAACAGAGAGAGAGAGAGGGAGAGAGAGAGACGGGAGAGAGAGAGACGGGAGAGAGAGACAAGCGATAATAGGTACTGTACCGTACTGTAGGCTGTAGCTAGGTGGCTTATCTTCGATCCCCGCGCCGAGTCCCACTATGGATCAGTGATTCAGATTTTCAGGTCCCACTGCACATATCCGTCTTGCTTACACACTTCCACAACCTGAAAGCGGAAGGAGTTTTTGCACGCGCTAGAACTACTCGAGTAAGAGCCAGTAAGGTACTAGAGTATAGATAGTGCGGCGTACCATAGCAGAGAAAAGTACAGTATATACCCACAAGGTATTTTTAATTTTACAGGTACATGTACTGTAGTACGGCTTACCCTAGGAGGTAGCAGAGGAAAATACTGCTACGAGGTACGAGGTACGAGTCTATCAGACTATTACGCTCGTGCGGGAGACGGACTACCACCCTGCTACATACAATTATGGCCTGGACAGAGTGGATATGGCAGACTACACTCTATGCCGCCATATTCGCCTCTCTCATCTGTGTCCTCCTGCTCTTGACCCTTCCCAGCGCCTACTCGAACTTCGACCCCGGCTACGTGACGGAAGAAGACTTTACAGAAGAGCACAAGTCTAACTCCTCCAAGTCTGGCTATGCATTCTTCACCAAACACAAAGATGCTGCCGACCGCCTGAAGATCGATGCTAGTGTGCAGGTCGTCGTTCTCGGGGATATCGGCCGTAGTCCTCGAATGCAATACCACGCCCTCAGCATCGCATCTCATGGCGGCACTGTCGACATAATCGGCTACGCTGGCTCGGATCTGCATCCGGATATCCTCCAAAACCGACTCATCAAGATTGTCCCCATTCCAGCGTGGCCACGAACATTACAATTCGATAATCGGATCCTCTTCCTCTGCACAGCGCCTCTCAAGGTCTTGTGGCAGATATGGAGCCTTTACTACGCACTTTCCTACCGGACCCGGGCCGCGAAATGGATGCTGATCCAGAACCCACCTTCCATTCCCACCCTCGCTGTTGCAAGTCTGGTCTCTTTTCTGCGAAATACGCGACTGGTGATTGACTGGCACAATTTTGGCTACTCCATTCTGGCTCTTCGTTTGGGACCTAAACATCCCTTAGTCAGAATATCTGAATGGTACGAAGGCTTCTTCTCAAGACGCCGGGTCCATAGCCACATTTGCGTCACAAATGCCATGGCCCGCGTGCTTAAGGATAAATGGGGCATCACAAACGCGCTACCGCTACACGATAGACCGGCGGATATCTATCAACCACTCGATCAGCAGCACAGGACCGAGTTGCTCCAAGCTCTCCCTGCGACAGCCGGGAACGTGGACGATATCCTTACTGGAACTTGTCGTCTCCTGGTCTCGTCGACCTCGTGGACCCCCGATGAGGATTTCTCCATACTTCTCGACGCACTCGTCCGATACTCCAACGCGAAAGACCTCGATCCTTCGTTACCGAACATCATCGCCATCATCACCGGCAAAGGTCCGCAACGAGACTACTACCTGAACCAAGTGGTGAAGTTGACGCGAGAGAAGAAGCTCGAGCATGTCGCAGTCTTGTCAGCTTGGCTTCCCGCCGAAGACTACGCTGCACTTCTCGGGTCCGCAGATCTGGGTCTGTCGTTGCATACTTCGTCTAGCGGCGTGGACCTCCCCATGAAAGTCGTCGACATGTTCGGCGCTGGTCTGCCTGTCGCTGGCTGGAGTGACTTTGAGGCCTGGACGGAGTTGGTGAAAGAGGGCAAGAACGGAACGGGATTTAAAAGCTCGAAAGAATTGTCTCAAATACTGGAGAGATTATTTGGTGGCGATGGCGCTGAGCTGAAGATGCTACGACAGGGTGCTATGGAGGAGACGAAGAGACGATGGAATGCCGAGTGGATGCCAGTCGCTGGCAAGCTCTTCGATTTGCGAGATTAATGAACACGCTTCAGCTTCAGCTTCACTGGCATAAACGTATGTGATGATCCACCTACAGCAGGTGTTTTTCAACTGGCATGTATGAAGAAAGGACTCGGGGCGTGCGCTAAACGTTTCCGTTATCTGCCTCATGGAGCGGGCAGTCGTACATGAAGCTCATCCAGCACTCCGATGTGCACTCGCACAAGAGCTTTCAAACTCAACATCAAGCTTTTCGAAAGATTCCAATTATGCCTGCCTGCCTGCATATGGTCCCTAGGCACGTCGGTCATCACCAGGGCGAAATGTCACATGCGTACCTAAGGTACCTTACCTAGCTACCTACCTTATCTATTCCAGCTGTGCAACGACGATCATAGAATGATGGTATACTCGACCTTTCGGACAGAACACCTCAGAGCCAGGCGTCTCAAATCTCGCATACATGTACCTTAAGGTACGATTTCTTCTCTCAGTAGGCAAGGACACTTAGAGACAGAGAGCGCGATAGGTGACACACCATCCTCCGGACGTTTGCCATACTTTGATTTCATTTCTTGGAGAGAAAAAAGAAAATGAGGTATGAAACAATGAAATACCCTTGCAAAAAGAAAGGACGTGAGGGGGTGTGCAGAAGTCGTTGACTGAGATGATTGAAGAAAAGGAGAATGTCATGTCATGTCACATGAGGAAGGCTGCCTGGCTGCGAGGGAAGAAGAAAAGGAAGAGTCCAAGTGAACCGACAACGAGAGGTCAGGGCGTAACTTGAGAGTGCGGAGAAAAGTATGTATTGTCGAAGGTACCTATATACCTTATGGTGCCGGAGAAGGGTAAGGTAGGTAGGTGGGTGAGGTAGGTACTGTAGTGAGCGAAGAAACAAGGGTGTCGTTTAGGTGGGATCCGCTGGTTGATGTATATCGCCCTCTTGCCTTCCATTTAGGTGTGCTTTGGAGCTGCGTTTTTTTCTTTTTTTTTTCTTTTTTCTTTCTTTTTTTTTCTTGGTGGTCGGCTTTTTGGTGGTTTTGCAAGTCTTGCTGCCAGCCGATGATTGGATGATTGGATGGGTGAGGTGTGCTTGCTAGGTACCTACCTACCTACATGTACCTACCTACAGCCTACAGGTATGTACCTCCTACCTTATGAAGCTTATGAAGCTTAAGTGGGTGGACCTCACAACTGTCGCATCTACCTACCTCCTACCTCCATGATGTTTGGCGATGTAGTCTAGTCGATGACTACCTAGTAGGTACATGTACCTACTCCAGCCTCTATCAGGTACGCTTGCATCGGTTCAAGCATGATGGATGCCTACCTGAACAAGCTTCACTCACCGCATGAAGTGGAGAAAAAAGATCAAAAGTGTGTGCGCGTGACTTTGACCTCGTGAGAGTGCTCGGGTCTATTCAATCATACATAGCTGAGACAATCTGATGAATTGGCGGGTTCGGCAGCCTACCTTGCGGAATGACATCTCCCATCACACTGGCTGCTGCTTGTGCCCGCCAAACGTGGTGAGAAAAGCTTCCTTGAGACGCCTTCCTCTGCCCAAATTCTCCTTGTCAGGATGGCTAAATGAGACCATTTTGACCGAGCCTGCCCTCGTCGTTGGCCTAGGCTTACAAATGCTCGTCGTCGTCATCATCATTCTTGGTATATCGTGCTTCTCGTGTCCAATCTTCTGCTGCGATAAAGCAAAATCTCTTGCTATGGGAGTTGTAGCCTCCGGGCTGCTGATGCGGATGCCACTCATGCCGGAGTCCGTGCGCGATACGACATCTCTGCCGTCTTTCGCTGCGTCGGTCACACCTGCTACAACTCCCTCGCTGTACAGGCGTTAGCCAACGAGCCGAACATTGCACCTGATGTATACCTGACCTACCACCCCTAAGAAATACCGTGCTGCTGTTTGAGCTTTTCTAGATTCTCCTGTCGCTCGGCGAGATCTGCTTGGCTCTTAGCCACTGCAAGAGTGGTCAGTATGTCTCGCTCGTATGTCCTCCATATACCCGAAGTATTGCCTACTCTTTTCAGGTTGGTGGTATAGGACCACTAGATAGCGGTTCTGGAAGTTGAAGCCGTTCAGTTTGTCGCAGGCGCCTTTGGCGTCCATGACATCTTCGTAGACGACGAACGCGGTTCCCTTGGTGTTGGCGGCGATGCCTTGACGGATTTGGCTGGAGGTGGCATGTTAGCACGTGGACATTTCAGCAGTCGTTGCGCATCGCTATGAGGTCGCGCGGGAGAGACGATATGGCGCACCGAATGGGCCCGAATTTGCCGAAGAGGTCGAACAGTTCCTCGGTGGAGACGTTGTAGCTAAGGTTTTTCACGAAGAGTGCGCTGAGAGACATCAGTAGGCTGTTTTGAGGCCGTGGCGCGGTGGAGTGGGGATTGGACGGAATACCGGTTCACTTCAGGCGCGAGCTTCGAGCTTCTACTCATGTTCTGTCTGGGAGTGATCTGCAGCGAGTACACACGTGTCGGATGCGACGAGCGAAGAGTAGTGGTGGAGAGGTGGTATGGTGGTAGGGGGGTGGTGGTGGTGGTGGTGGTGGTGGTGGTGGTGGTGGTGTTGGTGGTGTAACGTGCCTCGCTAAGGGTACGAAGATCGCGGAGGACGAAAGGCCGACAGGGAGCCCGCTCCGGTCCAGGCAGCGCCTACGATAAGGTAAGGTCACGAAGGCACTCTGGCTGCCTGGAATGGAAACGACGCAATAGCGACAGGTACACGTTGTACACTTGTTGTATGTACCTACATGTACTTGACAAGATACTCCAGGGTAGATCTCATTCACTGCTCGAACGCTAACACGTGCGACTACATGGCCGCTGTTGACAGGCTGAATGCTCTTGTGTCTGTTGCTATTAATGTGTTGCAGCCGCCGTTGGCGTATAGCTTGACGACTGACCGCCCCATTGCCCCAGACCACTCATTGTCGACTCACTACTGGACTGGGTACCTGGAACACCCCGCCAATGCTGCACACTCCTCACTCCCTCGCTCGACTGCCACCACGACCGCTACACACCACCAGCACGACCGTCACTTGATTGACAGGACTCAGAACCGCACAGAATCGACCCGTGCATACGAAAGCAGCCTCGCCGACGTTGTGGTCACGATCGCACTCCCAGGCCCTAGAAGCCTCTCCTCCGTCCCTCACCGCAGCTCCGATGCAGACGCAACGCAGCTACAACCCGCTCTTCAAGCGCCCTGGGCCACACGACGCACACCCAGGTCGCTCGCCGTCACCACCATTACGCTACGTTGAGCCACTGTCGCCCAAGAAGCCTACGCCGCTGGAACCGAGCTACAACTACCCAGCACTCAACAACCATGTGAACTATGAGGTGCGCCCGGAAGCGCAATACGAGAGCACACCGCAGCGGAAGCAGCGTAGTAGTAGTTTCAAGAGCAAGCACCACAAGACCCCATCTACAATCGACACACTCGCAGAGGCAGCGTTGGCTCTTAGTCCAGTACAGAACAATACGCAGGCCAGTCCAGTATGGAACGGGTTCAGATATCCTCCACTACCGCGCCCGAGGAGTGGCACCAACGAGCCACCGCACAAACGGACTCGCTCAGAGGTATATCCTTCCTCACTGGTTGGGCAGTATACTTCGCGACCGGCAACCAGCTACCAGCAAGGTAACACTCGGGCGCGAGTCGCCATACCGCAGTCGCAGGCGCAGGCGCATTCGCACGCGGGAGATGCATACGACAGTCGAGTCGAAGAAGCTGCGCTTCTGCTGAACTTCCGCACAGGCGGGTGGCCTACGAACCAGTCGAGACTTGCGTCACAATCGATTGCGACGGAGCACACAGCTGCTGGACTCAGGCCTCACGCGAACAGCTTTCCACAGGATCCTCAGCACAGCCGGCCTACCGATCTCGGAGCCAATGCTACGCTATTGCCTCCTTTCAACCCCCAGGCAACTCGTCTGCCACGGCCTACATTACCGTCACCGAAGCAGTCAATCAAAGCGTCCGCCGGTAGTCCCCCCGTGAGCGCGACGCATGCGCTAACACCAGAGAAGCACGGGAGACTTGTCAAACATGCTCCCCGTCACTCCCAGATCGACATCGAAATGCCGGATGCCTTGCAGGACACCTCTACATCACTTGATCGTGATGGTCCTCAAGATGTCAGTGCCGACATCACTATGACTGAAACGTTGGAGGGCGCAGTCAGAACGACCTCGAAGAAGATCACAACGAAGAGCAAGGCACGCGCATCAGGAACCCGAAAGAGCGTAGTTGAAAGGACAGCTACGAAGCGGGCAGCTTCCCGCAAGAAGACGCCGGAGGCACTGAAGGCAGGTAAAGCTGGTGGTCAGACAGCGGATTGGTCGGCGATTAAGCCCGATGCAAATCGAAGAAAGAGCTTTGGTGAAGCCGTGCAGGCTCTCACTGTGAAAGAACAGCTGCAGCGTGGACTGTCTGTTCCGCCGGAAGTGCCCATGGTCGTTCGATCTGTGCCACGTTCCAAGGACCTGAAGCCATCAAGGAAGGATAAGGAGGTCACGGCGGAGACTGTGTGTGCCGGCTGCGAGACGGCTCGTCTGACAGCGAAAGCGAATCCGGAGCTGGACGAATGGATATGCTGCAACGGGTGTAAGAAGTGGTTCCATGTGGACTGCGCTGGATTTACCAAGGCTTCAGAGGTGCGCGACGTCGACAAGTTCTTCTGCAAAGGCTGCGAGCCTACACATGGAAAGACCACATATGTCCGCAAGAGCTCGCGAGCGCACGCTTCGGTAGATTACGCCGAGCTTCAGCGAGGTGTATTGAAGACTAGCGAAGAGAGCATGGAACATCACTATGTGCAACCCATCAAGGACGGCACCTTCCAATTCGATCCCGAGAGCTTCCCACGTATGCGACCAGAACTAGTCACCAGGGCCTTCTTAGAGAAAAGTGGCGCTTTTACAGAGCCTATATGCATACCGGCAGAGTGGAATCCACGACCGTGGCTGCGTAAAAGGCAGCAACAGAAAGAGCGAGACGACTTTACGGATATCGATGCAGATCATCATATGGCAGATCTGGCGACAGATGAATATGAGTACGATGCAGTGCCTGACGACGGCCAGGATAAGCTGGATATGGTCATGCCCGAGGACCTCACTGTGCGACAGGTGTGCAATCTGGCAGGGCCAGACACCCCTTTGGACGTGATCGATGTCAAGACGCAGAATTCTGGAGCGAAGTGGACGCTCAACCGCTGGGCCGACTACTACGAAGAGACTGGTGACGATAAACCAATTCGCAATGTCATCTCATTGGAAGTGTCGCACACCAAGCTTGGCCGACTTCTCCGCCGCCCGAAGGTAGTACGTGACATCGATTTGCAGGATGAGGTCTGGCCACAGGAGGAGAGGGACAAGGGCAAGTGGCCCAAAGTACAGTTTTACTGCCTCATGTCTGCCGCAGACAGCTACACCGACTTCCATATCGACTTTGGGGGCAGTAGCGTGTACTATCATATCCTGAAAGGCAAGAAAACATTTTTCTTCATTCCACCCAAGGCGAAACATCTCAAGGCGTATGAAGAGTGGAACGACAGCCCACAGCAAAATTATACATTCTTGCCCAACATCACGGGCGAGTGCTACCGAGTCGACCTCCACGAAGGAGATACGATGCTCATTCCCTCTGGATGGATACATGCGGTCTGGACGCCGGCAACCAGCCTGGTCATTGGTGGCAACTTCCTCACGAGAATGTCCTTCAAAAATCAATTTCGGGTCGTTGACATCGAGAAAGCGAACGAGACACCGATGAAATTTCGGTATCCATTCTTCCAGAAGATCATGTGGTATACGGCGATCAAGTATATGAAGGATGATCCTATGCCTGAAGAAGTCTCGCAGGCATTCCAGGAGGGTCAACGCTTCGACCGACAAACGCCAGTTTGGGCTGATTTCGATGGAGACATTGCCGCGAATGATGGCCGTCCTGGGACAAAGAACGCCCGCTACTATAGCCAAGCTGAGGTCGATGGTCTGCCCGAACTGGTCACTTTCATCTTCCAAACTGTTATGCTGGTGATGGGTCGTGTTGAAGGCATCACCCAAGACCGCATGAAGCGAGTCAATGCTTCCATCCCAAAAGGGCATGGCGAGCCGCTCGAGGTCGCCAAGAGATTCGCTTTATGGGTTGCATGGAAGCGCGGGAATGAAGATCCTCCAGCTTGGGCGCATCCAGATGCTGTAATTCCAAACAGCAAAGAAGAAGGGCCACCGAAGAAGTTGTCCACGCGCGCGTTGAAAGAAATGGAGCGGAAGGAAGCGATCGCCGCGGGGAGAGTCGCGCCGGACCGACAAAGTGCAAGGGTGAAAAACGCCACGGCTGCCACTAGCATTTCGACATCAGCAGCGGGCGCTAGCGTGGTAACCGCAACTCCTGATCGCGCGACGAGTTTTGCTCCATCATCAAAACCATCAACAACTGGAACCCAACATCCCAGCATCGCGGAGCCGCATCAAAATATGGCCGTACAGGCGCCACAGATGGCGGCGCCGACGGCTTTCATGATGAACGCGATGCCAGGCCAATACCTCAGCACACCGAAAACTTCCGTGCTCGGGCCCAAGCGCGTCGCATGCGATGTATGTCGGAAACGCAGAATTCGATGCAAGCACAAGGACATGGTCATGCAATTATCACCAGAGCATATCAACGGCTTCGCAAACCAAAATGGGTCCCCAAATATGATGAATGGTTATACGGGTCAGGAAATCCATGACACCATCACAGTCACGCCACCCAAGACTAACCATCACTTTGCAGCAGATGCATCAAATGGCACACATGTGAATGGCGCCAATGGCTCAGGACCGCTGCCTGGCACGAATGCGTACATCAATGCCAATATTCCGATGACTATGAATGGCGTTCCCATATTTGGCGATTCGGGAAAGCGCGGTAGGACGAAGGCTTGCATTGAATGCAGGAAGTCCAAGGTAATATTGGGCGTTGCTGAGTGTGGCCATTGACTGACGATTCCTTCAGAGGCGCTGTGTTCATGACGAGAATGGAAACGTAGATCCTGTGAAGGCCGCAGAGGCACCTGTGCCACGGGGCTCAATCGCCAATAAGAAGCACTCAATCGATGGCGACAATACTCCTACACAAATCAAGAAAAACTCGAATTCGAGGAGTCCGAGTCACTCTGTGCAGCATGCACACGAATTCCAGCACGAGCAAGCCTCGGAAGTGCACGAACCTTCGCCACAGTCTCACTTCCAGCAGCCCACTGGAAACGGAGTCAAATACCCGCCGCAATCTTATCACTCGTCTCCGGAAGAGGACCGCTCGCCATCGCAACATTCGCACTTGGCGCCCGAGCAGCAGCATCTTGGTCAGGCGTCGCTAGACCCGCACCTCTTCGCATATCCAGAACCTGAGTCAAATGAGCCCGTTCATTACGGAAGCAACGGTTTTCCATATCCGGCGCCAGAGAGACCACAAATTTATAGTCTTCCTTCGCTGGAACAGATTGCAAACGAAGTGCTTGACATGAACGCCGACTACAGACACGATCCGACGGAGCACGTCCACGTGTACGATCCGAGTGACATAGGCGTATCGGACCACTCGAAAGCAGATGAGAGCGTCGACTCTGCGATCTCGCTGCCGGGGAGCGATGCACTGGACAGCAAGCCTGAGCAGAGTACAACTGTCGACTCTTCCGTTGCCCAGCCTTCTGTCGAGAATGCAGCAAATGCGCGACCCAGTACACCGACTGCACAGACATCCCCCACGTTACAAAAGAGTCATGTGAGCGACCTGCCACTCTATCGACCCCCTGCTCCACTTTCAGCCT
Source organism: Sphaerulina musiva SO2202 (assembly GCF_000320565.1). Classification (NCBI taxonomy): domain Eukaryota; kingdom Fungi; phylum Ascomycota; class Dothideomycetes; order Mycosphaerellales; family Mycosphaerellaceae; genus Sphaerulina; species Sphaerulina musiva. Next base: position 1,395,354 of record NW_016017387.1, on the reverse strand, counting down.
CTCCCGAGCAGACTCGGCGCCCTATTGTGAACGGCAACGCACAGCACTCTCCAGCCAAGCGCAAACGAGACTCGATGTCCCGCACGACTGATCAGACAAGTCCTAAACGAGCGAAGACCGGCTCCTCATTTGCAGAGTGCGGTCTGCCTTCTGCCTCTGATGGTGACGCTGAGCTAGCAAGAGCTCTTCAAGCTGAAAACAATGGCCTCCGCCGACGCACGAGTGTCGCAGGCAGGTAGCCTCACGTGATGAGCGTAACGCGATTAAGGTTGATCTCCACTCCGGGCTTTGTACAAATGGCTGAGGCAACGGTTGATGAATGGCACTGTGGACTGGCGTTGGGGTAAACTGAGGAAGAGGAGATAATGCTACGACAGCACCATTTCTCGCTCATTCCGGTATGTACAGTACGAATAGACAGACAGTCCCACGCAGGAATCTCGAGATAGAGGAAACACAGGCATCCAAGTCAGCTGCGATGAGCTTTGGCTTGCGCGTTGTCAGATTTTGAACATACGCTTCAACCACGCCTTCAACCTTCATATCCTTACTGAAATGGACGATTGTCTATCATGGTTAGTGGCAGTGGCTGCTTCGCCCTTACAAAGGAATTCTCTAAAGGCGAATGATAGCTGCTACTCAAGGGGTTCTTAGAGTGAAACCTCGAGGACAGAGAGGGGCTTTCTTTGATGTGGGAAGATAGTGATCATTATGCTGTCGCAGTATATATCCATGATCTTCATCAACAAACGAGACATCTCAGAAATCCATGCTATCGTCTTCGCGTTCACGCTTTCCTCGACTCTCTTCCTTCAACAGATTCGCAACATGCCCTCTGAAATACTCCACATAGGGCTTCAGGCTGGTCTTTTGCCAGTCTTGGACTTTTGCCTTTTGCTCCTCGCTCAGGCTTGAGCCCTGGTTCTTGTCCCACTGGTCAATCTCATCTAGGAGATCCGTCACCAGAGGCACCTTGAACGGGTCGAACTCCTCCAACCGCCTCATATCTATGGGCACACAGACGCGACCTGTGCCCGGATGAATGACGAATGGTGACTTGAGCAGATGGTTGAGCTTCTTGGAGACCTCAGCATCCAGACGGGGGTAGGTGTACTCCAGTCTGACGTCTTGTTTTGCCTCCACCAGCTGCTTTGTGGATAATGTGCTCAGACTGCCAGCCTCGGCCAGCGCGTCTATGTCTGACCACTTCTGAGTCGAAGTACGATTGCTCGCAGAGTCCCATTTCTTCTTCAATGCAGAGGTAAGCTTTTCGTCTGGGATTAGACTCAAAAGCTTCTCGATGCGTTCGTCTTCCTGCCACGGATCCTGCTCCGCGAGTATGTCTTCCTTGAAATACGGCGTCAAAATATTGAGACTTCTTTCGATGTGCGGATGCAAGGGACGTCGTCGTAGCATTCTTTTCGAGTTCTCATTGCCTTTCAATACTTCCAAGTAGTTGGCAACAGCCTTGCGTTTGCTATCATTCATCTCCCGAGCGCGCTTGTCACTGATCCATGCGTGTGCACCTCTTCGGCCGGAGTAGACCCACATGATATGCTGGAAGCCGAAATCTTCTCGCAGCGCGGTGTCGATGACCTTGATGGCCATGACGATGAACCTCCAGCACTTCTTGCAGATCTTTGTGCCCGAGCAACACGTACGAATGGGATCGTAATCTGTCATATCGATATCGAAAACCAGCTCTTTCATCACAGGCTTGAATTTGGAAGCGCTTTTGAGTGACTTGCGGTCTTTCGGGTTTATGTTGTACTGCGGTCCGATTTCGAATCGCTCTGGCGCCATTTGCACGCATTGTTTGCGCAGGAGGTCTGCAGATGGAAATGACAAGTATCGAATGACTCTGTTCTCTGGCAACCAGAACGAAAACTCTCGATTTTGGAAGTCCGGTTGGGGTGTTGCGGAGTGGTTGAGCCATTGAAACAAGGATCGAAAAGGACATAGACGCGAGTAGTATTGCTTCAGCGTTTCTGGCTCAGCGAACTTTGGTTTGGGTGCTGACTGTGGTTGATGTATTGGGTGTTCACTGGCGTCTGGTTTAGGCGCACTGGAGGAGAACTCGTCGTCGTCGTCGTCGTCGTCATCGTCGAACATGTCATCCAAGCCGTTACTCGCTGCTGCAGCTTTGGGCGTGTCGCCTGCCATGTCTACATCCCCATCGCTCTCAGCACCGACTCGAGAAGACGCGTCAGGTAGCGCGATATCCTCCTCCGTGCTGGGACTATCACTTGTTGACGATGTGGCGTGAGGCATGTCCGCTGTTGCTTTTGCCGTTATCGTGGTCGCCGTCGTCGTCGTCGTCGTCGTGGGCGGTGCTGTAGATTGAGGGAGGGTCAGGGTGATGCTGTTGCTGAGGAGAACGGGATGGGTCGGTGTCGTGTCGTGAGTCTCGTGACGTGACGTGAATCTTCGCGTCGACGCGTCGCGACTTCTATTTAGAACTAGCGCGCTTCTTCCGCCCACAGCGCCTGCCGAAATCTTGGACTTCCCCACGTCTCACGACTCACGAGTGTCGACAGACTCGACACCACTCCCCCAGATCACAGACCTCGTCCACCCAAAACACTCCGCCGACTGCTGCAGTTGCGGCATCCATATCAACAACGGCGCAAGACAATCTCGCAGACGGCGAGGGCGAAATATCAGATGACGACAACTTCTATGGTATGCTGCTGTCCCATGACATCAGCCCCGTCGCTGTTTAAGATCGGCGACGGGGATGCGAGATGCGAGGACAGCCTGCGAGAAGGCAGCGCGGCGGGATTTTGAAGAGTGCATACCATGCGCCAGTGGCTCAGGCGGCAAGGAAGAAGGCCTCGTCTTCTCTCCGCCATCTCTTCACTCTCTGCGGTACCTCTGCTCAAAGATGAAGCGCACAGCAAAATACCAGCCTCGAGCTTTTTTTGGGAGGGGGAAAGAGAGAAACAGAAAGAGAGCACGTGCTCATATTGAATATCGAGACGGTAACGATGCGGAAATGGACGACCCTACAAACCCCTACAGGCCAACCTCCGGATCTCGTCGAAGTTCCAGATCGCTGGACCGGCCATGACAGCGCTTGGCAGCGCAATGAGTGCTGCTCGAAGCTTTTGAGCAACGACGAGTCGGCATCGAGAGAGCATCTTCTGGCGAAGCCCCGGGCATGAATTACACGGACAAAGATGCCGTATCGGGACCAACTTGCGAGCAATCTGCCTGTACATGCAGTGTCGACTGGCGTGACCACTGGAAAACGGATGCTCTTCCTTGGCACACCGTATCTTCCTCGCTCCTGGCGATATTTCGACAATTTCATGGACGGATCGTCTACCGTCGTGATTCCTTACATGCCGAGTGACGATCTCGAGCAAGGATTTTGCTTGTCTTAGAAAGTGTTAAAGCTGGAACGATACCTGCTGACTCTTCAAGTAGGAGTTTGACGACTGCGACTTCCGAGGGTAAGCTTGGTCCAACATCTGAAGCTGCTGTCTACATTAAACAGAATCCCGAGACGACGGTCATTCGCATTCACAGCGAAGAATTCTCCAATGCTGATGATGTCCACCGCGTGCTGGACGAGCTCGTCAACCTCAATGTCCGCTTTGCAGAATGCAAAAGGGTTTACTACAAGTGCGATGCCCCTATCCACCCCCGGACCTTTTCGAGTAACAGTTACAAGCTTCGAGCCAGCCTCTATTCAAGTAAGGATATTCTAGGCCTCGAGAACAAGGCCACTGCTGTTGCTCCTTCATCAAGGCCGAACAAGCGCGACAGGGAGATGGCCGACATCTTGCCAATGTTCAGTGATAACATTTCTCAGGAGCACGATATCCTATTGGCGTTGCTTCATATTTTACAAAGGTTTCCTACAATGACAGAGAAGCGCTTTTGCTATCGGCATGTCGGCATTTGAGCTGCTGATAACGGCAGTGAAGATTGACCACGAGGGTACATGTATAATGAAAGTATTGTGGCCGTTCTTTGGGCACTGTCTGGACAAAGCAGTGAGTACTGTCATGGCAAATGATCTAGAACAAGCTGAACCTCGACGGGATCTGTATTCTCGGCATTTGATTACGGCTCCTGCGCATCCAAGTAGTGCACCTTGCCGACGAGTGAAGGGACTAGGTATGGCGCAAGGAACATGTCAGCCCAAATGTGGCTGTCGTACGTTAAGCTGCCTGCAGGGATGTCCTCCACTCATTCCTTGCAAGATGTACTCTTCACCTTGTCGGACTTCAAGCCGCAGCCGACGTGGTTTCCCTGCCCACGCATCGGCCAGTGGGACTATTCAGGCTAATCCATCCACTCGGATATCGATATCGGCCATCCTCCTTCACTTGCTGGACGATCGAAGAACGTCGCGAGTGTTCCTAGCACAAGCCCATATTGCTCTATAGTACTGCACTTGGTGTGGTATGCGCTCAGCTCGTATTCGCGGGCCATGGTATGTGATTGGACTTCGACTTAGGGCTCGGTCTGAGCGCAACTGGAGCCACCGCACTTCTCGCCGCAATGGCGAGCTGGCTCACTCTCGTTTGACTCTAGTGTGGTGAAGCAGAGCAGACTGAAATGTGGGCATCTGGGCATGCGAGCCTGCGCTTTGGACTTCGCCTTGAGGTTCGCAGATTCCTATCTGGAGCCACCGCACTTCGCACCGTCATAGCGACCTAACCCAGTCTTATTATTGTACGGTAGTATTGAAAACCATAGCAAACCAAAGTCGGGGTGTGCGAGTCTGCGAAGCGCTCCGTTGAGCGCTGCTGGTCGATCTAGAGCCATGTCAGGTGACGCTGCAGAGGGCTTGCAGTATCGGCTGTATCTTTCTCCGGGGAAGTGATCCAACATGCACGTTGCCGAGCGTTCAACAGCGTTGGTACCATGCGTCCGAAAATTCACCGATAAAACTCTCCCACTTCCAGGGATTCGGTATATCAAACTCTATTTCTATCACCGCACAAGGGGCACAGCGCGTTGGTTGGTGATGGTTGCCTTCGCTCTCAATGGTGCTGTCCCTGCAGGTCTATTCTTGTCAGGCGTCTGCTTTTTCCTCGCGGGATGTTCAGCTCGCGCCGCATACCGCATCCAGGTGCTCGGCTGGTGCAGTGAATCCATGGCTTGCACATTGCGTGCGCGGAATAGTGTAAGTGCATTGAATTTGAACTAACATATTCCAGGCTCGGATCAGCAGACTGGTCTCTGGGATCGACGTAAAGCAGTGTTCGGAGTATCTCATCTCGACGGAACTCGAGGTGTACACCATACACGAACGTTACCTGGCCAGACCACCTAGGTAAAAGGTTACGATTGCTGCATGAGGCATAACTTTTGGTACGCCTCCGCACCCAGATCCCTGCGTGCCGACGGAGCATGTCATTGTTGGAGGTGAAGCTCCAAGGGTGGTGAGAACAAAAAACGACCAGTATGGCACCGTAGCTACGACGTTTTACGTTCCTACGACGAGTCAGAGTGTCGCAAATATGTTGCGCTGTTTCGCGTGGTGTTGTCGAGCTGTGTGTGCATGGAGATGTTGTTCTTCAAATATCAGGATTCCCATGCTTCACCTCTCCGCATCGGGTCAAAATCACGAAACTGAACCGTGGAACATCCATGTCAGCTGGTGTCAACCTGACTCGCTAGCCTTCGTGGTTGGTTTTATCGTCACCTACGAGCCCGTAAGGGAGTACACGAGAGTGTATCGCAGGGTCGTTGCCGATTGTGAGCCGTCTATGCCGCCACCAAGCAATTGACGCCAATGGCTTGGCGTGAACCAAGCGGTGCTCTTAGCCTGACGAGCAAGGCATGCGCTGGTTGGGCAAGCTCTTCACATATTTCCGACATGGTCAGGCAGTGAAAGTAGGGTCAAGCGATTGATCCTTGAAACCAGAGATAAGTTGTGTCACAAGACGACAGGATAGGACAGCTCTTCTCACCGAGCCGCGGAGCCCACAGCACGCCAGCACGCCAGCACGCACGCACGTACGCACGCAGTGGCTTCACGCAGTCCAGGCGAGAGCTCATACAAGGAGAAGCGGTGCACTGATCCTTGTGGTGGAGACCTTGCCAGCTCACGTCAGTAGCCGCCAATGCAGCTTGGACATTAAATGTCAATTTGCTGTGATGGGTTAAGTGACATCGATTGGCCGCAGCTAGCTCGCTGTCGGCAAAGCTGAGTTCGACGTTACAATACTACAATGCATGGGCAAGTGAAACTAGAAACTTCTGCTCACTTCAAGGAGGAGCGGGCGGCCCGCAATAGCCCTGGCTATGCAATGGTGCTTAGAAGACAGTACTGTATTTGCAGAATACAACATCCCACGCATGTTCAATCCGGCTCGCGTAAGCATCGGTCAATACTATGGCCCCACAAGTACCAGTAAGTGGTCGTGCTAGTCACTGCTCTGCAAAAGTACTTGATCTGATTACAACTTCCAGGCCTTGGCTCAGTCAGAATCAAAAGCTCGCTTTTTCGCACGGTTAGGACTCGACCTCACCAATGGCACGCACAGACGGGTGTACAACCTGATGAAGGTATGTCACATTTGGAGAATCTGAGTCACTGCATCGCGTACTGACGTTGTTGGAATGTAGATGGAGGCCGCCGATGGCCGCAGGAGACTTCTCGAAAACCAGGCCGGCAGCACAGCTCAGATTCACGAAACTGCATGGCAGAACGAAGTGTTGAGAATATATAACGACGCTCAGCCTCAAACTCGCGCCGTTTATCAATTTGGCCACGATCTTGCCGATCCCCAAGCTCCCGATAACTGGATCATCAGATGGATGCTTTGGCATGTATTTCGTTATCGCGACTATCGCAACAAGCAGCAGCGATCGACGAACGAGGCCGGCTCGGGGGACGGGGACGAGGACGAATATGGGTCTGATCAGCCGTTAACCCGCGAGAGCAGTGGCTCGCGAAAGGGTAGTGCGAGTTCGACTGTTGTAGCAAGCAGCAATCAGCACGGTGGGTGTGCCGAAGCAAGATACGATAATGAGCAATGCTAATCATACTTGCAGGCGCAGAGACCGGCTCCAGCTCACGGTCATACTGGGACCCGGTACGCAATCCATAATCTGATCCTGCACGAACGGCAGCGCTGCATATCAGTGGCTGGTCGATGCAAAGCTCTCGCGTGCTGATTTCCCGGGTATCAACGTGTTTTTACTGTGCCGGCTTCCAGGTCTCAATGACGGCCTTCTCTTCAATACTATATCCCCCACGGTATACGCGCACTTGCAGAAGAGCTCGTGCCGCCGGCTTCATTCTCGTGCGCGAACGAGCGGTCATCTACACCCGGGGCCTGACTGTGGTCACAGTGACTTCGATGGATCCGGGTACAAAGATTGCTGTACAGGAGTGTAGCTGAGAAAGCCATGCAGCTCTGCCATAACGTACTAAAGACTGCAAAAGAGTCGTAGAAGGAAGCAAACTAGAGAACAGTCGCAAGTTTCTGCAACCAGAGTTGTGCACTCCATCTCATCATGCCCCGATATATGCCAATATTCGTCCCCTCTCAACTCCCAACCACCAACGAGAGTTGAGCCAACGAGAGTTGAGAATGATTGGTCTCGGTTGAAGATGCTTCGATGGACAGAGCCCCCATGGGCAATGTTGCACCCCGAGCAGTAGCCGTGATAGGGCTGCTACAGCAGCAAGTGTCCGAACAACTTTGACGAGAATTTTTGGTGCTTTGGCCAGGGCGCGGCAGGTGTTCGATGGCGATGTGCGGCTGTGGGAATCGGGGTTCGAGTAGAAGGTGAACAGCGGGGAGTTGTTCGGACGTGTAGACGTCTCAATAAGCATCACGGGCCTGCATTCATTGCAGCGGAAGCAGCAAGAAGTCTGTCTGCAAGCGAGGGTCGGACATCGGTTGAGCGCATGCCTTGATCTGCTGGGTAAGGTAGGTCTGCTCAGGCTGGGACGATAAACATTATTTCCCACGGTCACGTCCGGTAATTTCAGTGTGAGGTTGTCGGCGCAAGCCCAGCCCAGTGGTAGCTTTTCCTCAGAATCAGATAGGGAAGCGAAGGGCGAAGCCAAATTCGACATGCTTTTCGCTCTGGAAGTAGCTAGGCCCGCCGGGACCATGCCTCGGGACTATTACGATTAGGAGTTCACCGGCTTTCACCGTGGAAAGCTGGTTTGTCTGGACTCTGCTACCTCCTATACACGGTATCTTCAACATCCGATGAAGAGCAAATCTCGGCACTGTCGCTAAGCGGTATCGATCCGAAATACCCGACAAGGAAAAAGATCCAGATGCGATGGGAGGCCTAGCTTTGCTTTTCTATCTCGCCCAAATTCCACGATAATCAATCTGGTGAAGGTTGCGGTGCCTCGAGGGGGGGCATATATGTCAGGTATCCTCACAATGGGAGGAGATTTCGTTTCTTCTCGACCAATGATCCTAGTGGCTTATGGAAGATGTGAACCAGAAATTTGGAGGCAAGCTAGTAGCTAGTTGTCGGAAGTTGAGAATATAACTCATAATAACTCATGTAATCTCTTTCAATTTCTCTCTCCCTCTCTCGTATTGCGCAACCATGGCATGAACTCAAAATACTTGGATTAATTGGACACATCAAGGATACATACATACATACAATGCTTGTGATTCTGTTCGACCCTACGACGTCGTATCGCAGATGAAAGGAGAGAAAAAAAAGAAAATAAACGAACGAGGTTTTGTGGAGAAGAGTGGATCCAGGTAGGTAGGTAGGTAGGTAGGTAAGGTAGGTAGCAACCTTTTTTTTTTCTGTGCGTGTGTCTCTCTCTGTGTGTGTGTGATTTCCACTCTGAGGTATCACATCATCATCGTCATCAGCAGCAGCAGCAGCAGCAGCATCATAATCACCATCATCATCAGCATCATCAGCATCATCAGCATCATCAGCATCATCGTCATCATCATCATCATCGTCATCATCATCATCATTTTGAAAAGAAAAAAAAATCCCCGTACGGATGCGCAGGCCTGTCTGTTTGTATGCGATCAGACGATTGAGATTTTTCTCGGATGTCGATATTAAGTATATCGGTTGTGTGTACGCCCACGTACCCCAAGGGAAAAAGCAACCAGGCAGCCAGAGGAAGAGAGTTTGCTGAGAAATCATCGGTGTAGGGAGATCTTTCACCCAGGTTGTATCGACGGAAACAGAGCAGAGTATGGTATCGACGATTGCTACTAAAAAGCGGTATGGAAATGTAGGTGCGGCGACGGACCTTCGAGGGAGGAGCCTTAGGGGGAAAAGACAAATCCAACCAAGAAGAATGTACCTCCGTACCTCTCTCTCTTACTTTCCTATGGAGGTAGCGCTCAATCGAAGAACCAATGTTCACGGCTATATACGAGCGGGCACTAGCGGTTGGACGTTCATCAACAACCAGGAGCACACAAACACGAAAAGTCATGAAAGTTGCGTCACGCCACGCATACGCATGCTTTTTCGTTTTCCTTCTTTAGGCTAGCTGTTGCTGGAAGTGGAATCCGCTCACGTGGGGGGCTAAGGCCTCGTCATTCTTGCAATTCATCAGGCTGTTACCTCCGTAGGGGGTATGAAACCTGGAGAATTCTCAGGGTTTAGTGGGAATCGACGATGCCTACGAGACATACTTTGGAAGCACAAGTTGATATATACGCGCTGTTCCCCATTGGCTGCCATCGACCTTGTCAGCTAGGAGGTAGTAATATCAAGCTTTTGGGGTAAGACCTAGAACACGTGCTTAACGCAGGACGGGTTCCTGTATAAAGGTGGTGAAGCGTTGCAGACGTGCAATATTCGCCAGTTCCCGGGGCAGGACGTCCTACTACTGGCCCGCTTGAAAATACTGGCTAAAAAGGATTTGCGAGTACGATGCCCCTGAACATCTTCCGTCTATGTTATGCAGCCAGTCTTTGGGGTTACCATGCTCATGTTCAAGGTTGTTTTTTTTCCGACAAGGTCGGTTGGCTGCTTTTTTTCTTTTCTGTTTCTTTCATACCTGACACATCCAACCCACTCCCCCGGTTGTCGTTACATGACATGCGACGATCACGACCAGTAGCACAAAGCACGAGCCTATACGAAGAAGCTCCAAATTTCTTTGCCCCATAGGTTGCTCTGGACCCGTATCGCAAGGAGAGCTCTTTGTGAATGAGGGCGCCAAAAAGGGTGCCGCTATGTGCAGACGCGGGTGGAGGTGAAGTCCAAAAATCCCAAAGATGGGGATCACCCATGTCGAAAAGGCTAAAACTTTTAGCGCGCGAGAATTAGCCGGGAACCATATGGCACCGCTTTGCTCGTGTCAGCAGACAGCAACATTAAAAAGCAGTCTTGCATTTTCGTGTTCTCCGAACAGCAATTGCATAAATGCACCTCGCTCCATCGAGGGCAGTTCGAAACGCACTTGCCATGAGCGACATGTCCCCGTCCTTCCTCGGGCATTGGACAATGGACATCGAGGATCAAAGGTCATCGTGGCCTGCTATCCGTTTCGCACGCGGGTTATGAGCGGTCGTGCCACGAAAATGGTAGTGCTGCAGCGTTTCAATGAATTCAAGCGGAGAGCAGTCAATTCGTTCTTTGCCCTTGTTCATCCTGGCCTTGATCTTTGTGAAAGGACGCCTGATGAATAGCAGATTGCAGCATCATGATCAACACAGTCTTCCTCGTAGCGTTCCTTGATGTGTTCTGCGAAATTCAGCTGCTGGAATCTAGGCTCGTTCTCAAAGGCATACCGCAGTCCAAGATGATCGAAACCATCCACCTGCTCCGCTAGCTTGCTGGTTAGATCATTCACGACAGCCAACCAGGTCTCGCCCATCTCGAAACGCACTCTTGACGGCTCAACTCGAAAGCATGGCGTGTTGCCAGCTTTACATCGAAAGACTTGGCGGATCTGGGCCGCACCTTCAAAACTGTAAAAGGGACACACCATCTTCGAGTCCAGTAGGAGAGATAGCATTCTCGAGTCCAGTTCCAGGGTATACTTGGATCTATGGCGATGCTCTGGGTCCATTACTGGTCAAAGCTGCTTTGCAGCTCGCATCAGGATCGCCTCAACTCTGCGCGATACAGGTATCTTTCGTGGTTGCATACGGTGTAAACCCATATCATTGTTCCAGACGGCGGTGAAGCAGGTAATACAGACGGTGCAGGTCCGTAGCTAGTCGAGCTTGAGTCGCCTTGGATTTCTCCCTCGCCGTTGCCGGATATCGGAGTAGTCTCATGTGCGCGGAGTATCTTGGGGATAGGATGATGCTTCACGTCGCTAGCATAAGACAACGCGGTCCGATGGGTATCATCATGGTATCATTGGTCTTCGAGGTTGTGGTAAGTGAACTGTGAGGGTCGGCCGATAGGTAGATATTGTAGATTTGAAACGTGCTCAGAGCTCAGCTCAGGTGTCTGTAAGGTACAGAAACGAAACGCCTCGGGCCGCGGCCCGCGGGCAGTGGGAAGCGGGAACTGGTTATAATAACTCCGCTGAAACACTCTGACTCTCTGAGGTTGGAGCAACGTTTGAACGTGCTTGCCACGCGTACCGGGTTTTGAACATCTCCCCTTCGTTGACTCTCTACCTCCACTGACATGGGCGTCCGCGCGTGGAGTCTCTAGACAAGCCTTGTGCGTGCCAGTGGACGCTGGGATCAGACATGCTCGAGGCGCGCAGGTTCTTGGCAATTATACTAGCATTAGTCTCGCTTCTATGCCTAGGAGGACTCTGGGGTGCTCGCTACCCATATTCGACTCCTGGTGTGGTGCCCTTGGTACCGGTTCCAGTAAACGAGCAAAACCGCTGCCCGACAATCAGCGAGCTACAAGATCACATCACGCTGCCGAACACTTTCCAGTATGGCTTCCGAAAGATCAGAAGCAGGACTGCAGAGACGCCTTCCACGCAGGGATCTATTGTCAGGCTGGATCAACAGGACTTGATGCCAGAATTGGTCACTTTCGACACTGAGACGTGTTCTACCTTGGAGAATAGTGATCCCTGGGGTCACGGCGAAGATGAAATCATCGTGGACTCTTTTCCTGCAACTGCATATAACGTGGATCATTCAACACTCTTGCTTGGTGTCTCTACATCCCTTGAGCGCCTAGAAAATGCCATGCCACAGCTGACGCAATGGCTGAGCGGAACCAACGCCTCTCTGGTGGTCAATGTTGCCGACAGTGATGGCAACGACGGCAACATGAGCATAATCCAGGACAAGATGATGAGTTTGGGGATCGAAGTCACTCTGCTACCGAATGCGGACGATGCTCAGCCAAATGGCAGGAGAAAGCCTGACCGCCATGGTCAAAGACACTTCAGTATTGTAAAGCAGCTACAGCGGCAGCGAGGACCACACCACAAATGGTTCGGGATCATTGACGATGATACGTTCTTCCCTTCCTTGTCAGCTGTTATTACTGCACTGCAAAAGTACGACCCTGAGCAGCCACACTATATCGGCGGTTTGTCAGAAGACTTGAATACTATGAAAATGGAATTTGGGTACATGGCATATGGTGGGGCAGGTATCTTCATCTCTGGACCACTTCTCGACACGCTTCTGGAGCACTTCGACGAGTGTGTGAACCTAGAAAACGAAGGAGACATGATCTATCGAGAGTGCGTGTACAGATACACGTATCCACCCGTACAGTTGACCGTACTGCCTGGCCTGCACCAGCTGGACTTTCGAGGAGATGCGAGTGGGTGGTATGAAGCCGGACCCCATCCGCTTTTGAGCTTGCATCACTGGAACAGTAAATGGTTCTACCTATATCCCATCCACTACGGGTACCTCGTCTCGAAGACCTGCGGTGAACCATGTTTTCTGCAAAGATATCGCTTTGCAGATGACGCGATCCTCACAAACGGGTACAGTGTGGCGCAATATCCAGGAGGTGTTGACCACTTGGAGCTGGAGCGTGTAGAGGCGACTTTCATGCACGACGCGAAAGATCCCGACCAGTGGGAATTCAGCTTAGGCAGACTTCGGCCCCGGCTGAAAGCCAGTGAGAAAATCAGTTGGCGTCTGGAGTATGCCGTGGAAGAGCAGGATGGGAGGATTCGTCAATTCTACATCTATCGTGCCGGGAATGCTGTATTTGACAGTGAACGGTTGAAGCAGAATGTCACGGGCGTTCTCGAGCTGGAGTGGATCAAATAGCCGATCTGGTGTAATACACAGGTGTATAATTACTGTATAAAATCAGTCTATTCTATCAGAAGGAAGGAGAGCGGCACCAGGCAGACGCGTCGCGTCTGGAAGCGCGTACTACCTACGTCGAGGGCACTGGTGACATCACCATCGTGTGGACGCGTTTTAATGGCGCTCATCACAATTGAACTTCCATTGAAAAATCGAGCGATTTGCCTCTCATCTCCATCCTTTCCCTTACACTTCTACTGAGAAGAGGCTGAGAGTACTAAACCTTCCGGTCCTTTGATAGAATCCTCACTACTCACCACCCCCAGTCTCAATCACTGCCGAACCAACAAATAAGCCCTCAACATGGCTCCGAACCGATCAACTCCTAAGAAAGCCACGAATGGCACAAAGCGCAAAGCCGATGATCAGACCAGTCCAGCTCAACCGGAGCGCCCTCAAAAAGACCAGAAGACGCTCGAAGAGACTCTCAAGCCTACTGAGGGTGTGGATGATGAAGGTTTCGACGAGGAGATGAAGGACGATGAGCCGAATCATGCGCCGACCACCAAGAGCAAAAGCGAGGAGCAGCAGGGTAGCATTGAAGAAGAGGTGAATGCTGGTGATCAGGTCGAAGAACCTCTTGAGCAGACTGAGAATGAGGAGAGTAAGGAGCAGCAGGAAAAGAATGGGGACAAGAGTGCATTTGACGAGGTCAAGGCAGATGAGACTGATGGGGACACTATGAGCGTAAAGGTCAGCTTCAGCTTTCATGAGATGATATGTTCTCGATTGATAGCACGTGCACTGACCATCCGTGCAGGATAAGAGTAGCAAAGAGGCCACTACCAATGAGGTGAAGGAAGATGCGATCACACAAGACTCGGAACGGGAGCAAGCACAGCCATCGAACGTGCTAGAAAAGGGAGTCATTTACTTTTTTACGCGTGGGCGCGTGGGCGTGGAAGATCCGGACAGTGTTCAAGACATTGCTCGCAGCTACTTCGTGTTGCGTCCTCTAGCCGCTGGCGCAAAGATAACAGATGGATCGGTCCAGGTAGATCTAGCCTCTTCCTGCGCTTCCTTCTACAGACACGGCTAACTTGGTGACAGGACATTGGCAACAACCGCCTCATTGCACTGCCCAAGAAAGTATTCCCTAAGAATGGTAAGGATCGATTCATGGCATTCGTCGAGAAGGAAAAGGCGACGATGGCCACTCTCAAGGAGGAGTTCTTCTCCGGATCTTCCTACAGCACCAAGACTGTTGGTACCCGCCACACGCCTGATATCACACCACTGGGCGAGGGAGTGTATGCCATCACTTCCACCGGCGGCGGTCAAGGCACGACGCATCTTGCGTACATGCTCACGATCCCATTCAGGGTCGGCGAGGTGCAAAAGGACATCGGTCTCGGGGAGAAAGGCAGTTTCGTCATGAGCTTGAAGAATCCAGAGTCTGGTGCTCCTTCCTACGCTCTGCCCAATACTGCCGAGTTTCCCAAGGAGATCATCGAAGAGTTTGGTGGTCGCGGGTGGATGCCAATTCAGCCCAAGCACCTCGACTATGCGAACTCGGCTTTCTTGCTGATAGGAGAGGACTTCGACTCTAGCAACAATCTTGAACCAGCTGCAAAAGATGAACAGAACGATGATAAGGAAACTCCCCAAGAGGAGCTCGAGAAGCTTGAACAAGAAGACGAGCAGCGCGTTGAGAATCTTCGAGGCGACGACACGATCTTCGCTGATCTGCGCATTTCATCCCAGGAGTATCCCAAGGTGCTCACGACCTGGTGAATCTTTCTGAGGTGATTCAAGAAGAGACGCCATAATTCAATAGAGCGAGCGAAGCGAAGAACCTGTTCCAGCTGAGCACGAAGTTTATCCAGATCTGTATATCATTTTGACCGGGCAGTTGAGCAACAGGAGACGGGAATGGCGCTGTCTCACTGCAACGCGAAGTCGGAGGCCAGGCGAATTGGGCGCCAGTCCGCCAGAGGAGGTTTGTCAGTCTGCAGCTATACCCAACGAGACCATGTGAAATAGAAAAGCCGCGAAGGTGTAGGCGCTCAACATGAAACATCAGCGCGCTGTGCCTGCGGGTGCCAGTCGCGTCTCACCACATGGCTTGCGATCATTTTGATGCTTGCACGCTGCCGTCGTGGCTTCGACACCAATCAGTGGCCAGAAGCGTGCTTTTGCTTGTCAGCAGACTAGCGAGCGAGACCCGCACAGCAGCGAGAGTTGCAAGACCCCGCCAAACAGTGGTAAGGTAGACCTCTCCGTAGGGATGTGTACCCTGGCCTGGCGCTACCACGACGAGCTCGGGGGCGTCCACACTTCATCAGGCACCTGGTCTATCCTGTCTATCCTGTCGTCCATTCTCGTGAGATTCTTGTAGAACCCGACGCGGAAAAGCACCATTTGTTCTGACCATCCAACGTTCCCGGGGACTTGTTGGACCAACTCCCCTTTCCTTTGCTTGTTGGACACTTGACTCAGTAGCGCAAGCACCCTACGTCACGCTCAACGGCGGCTAGAGATCCGTGCTAGGAGGGAGTAGTGAGTGATATAGATCTACCCTCTGCTGCGGGCGGCCGCATGCTGTTCGACAGAGACAGCAACTCCGTTCACCGTGCATCAAATCGGCAACCCCTACAGTCCCCCCATTATCGACCCGCCTTCTCCTACACCCGCCCTCTCCATCTCTCTCTCTCTCTCTCGCTCTCCCTCTCTCTTTCTCTCTATCCTGGACGACGACGGCGATCCAGGACCCACTACGATCCCCGTATTAGACCGCCGCGAGCTGGATTGGCAGCAGAGGTGCGTATCAGAGAAGCTCCAATCCTCTGCGCTGTGGGGCATGAGGTGGCACGTGGCAGATGTGCGAGGCTGCGTTGCATTCCGCAGAGGGACAGAGGCCCATTGTTGGATGATCATATCCGGAAATTTGGCTGACGCTGTGTCACAACAGAAAGCAGGAACCAAAAGAGTCCGAATCGAATTGATCAGCGCGGAGAAGGCTCGCTCGAGAACAACAATCGCACCCTCCTCCGAACACCACTACCACCATCACCACCACCACCACTTCCACCTACACCACCTACACCACCGCCCACGTGAGGCAATAGCGACGGGCCGGCCGAAAGCATGTCTCGCCAACCGCAGCAACAGCAGGGCGGCTCGCGGAAGATCTCCTTCAATGTGTCGGAGCAGTACGATATTCAGGATGTGGTGGGCGAAGGCGCATACGGAGTCGTCTGCTCGGCGCTGCACAAGCCGTCAGGACAGAAGGTGGCTATCAAAAAGATCACGCCGTTCGACCACTCCATGTTCTGCTTGCGAACCCTGCGCGAGATGAAGCTGCTCCGCTACTTCAACCACGAAAATGTCATCTCTATCTTGGACATCCAGAAGCCACGCAGCTACGAGAGCTTCTCCGAGGTCTACCTCATCCAGGAGCTCATGGAGACCGACATGCACAGAGTCATTCGCACCCAAGAGCTGTCCGATGACCATTGCCAATACTTCATCTACCAGACACTACGGGCACTCAAGGCCATGCACTCAGCCAACGTCCTGCACCGAGATCTGAAGCCTTCGAACCTTCTGCTCAACGCTAATTGCGATTTGAAAGTCTGCGACTTTGGCCTTGCGCGATCCGCCGCGAGCACAGAAGACAACCAAGGGTTCATGACGGAGTATGTGGCGACGCGCTGGTACCGCGCGCCGGAGATCATGCTCACGTTCAAGGAGTACACAAAGGCCATTGATGTGTGGTCGGTCGGCTGTATCTTGGCCGAGATGCTGAGCGGGAAGCCACTGTTTCCCGGTAAGGACTACCACCACCAGCTTACGCTCATCCTGGACGTGCTGGGTACGCCTACGATGGAAGACTACTATGGAATCAAGTCGAGGAGAGCACGAGAATACATTCGCAGTCTGCCGTTCAAGAAGAAGATTCCGTGGACTGCCATGTTCCCCAAGACCTCAGACTTGGCACTGGACCTCCTTGAGAAGCTTCTCGCTTTCAACCCGGCGAAGCGCATTACAGTCGAGGAGGCATTGAAGCACCCATACCTGGAGCCCTACCACGACCCCGAAGACGAGCCCACGGCAGACCCTATTCCGGAGGAGTTTTTCGATTTCGACAAAAACAAGGACAACTTGTCCAAAGAGCAGCTGAAGCGTGAGTGGAATACTCGCCAAGTACTGACAGCACGCATGCATTGCTAACCAATGCAATCCAGGTCTGATCTACGAGGAAATCATGCGGTAAACTCACGAGACCATCCCCTCCAACCATCTATCTACGAATTTTCTTTTATTTTTCTCTCTATTCATCTATCAAAAGCTGCCATCTACTACAAATCTACAAAAGTATTACATATCGCTACCTCCTTCACCACTGGTACTAATTGATCTTCTGCAGAGACCACTTCATTGCCGCCCCGATGCAGTACGACCGGCGCAACAGCACTCTCATCGACCCAGCATCATCACCACGCAAGCATTTCAGTCCTCCCATTTCTCTTGGTGACGGCGACATTCCCATTTGTTATGACAATGACGATGATCAAGACGACTCCCACGACGATTCTGGTGCCCATGGTACACTCTGGAAGGGCCGGCAATGCTTTTCACGATGACATGTGGAGGATGCGGCAGTGAGTGAAGATGGAGATTGTGCAGCCTGTACGCCTTGGTATAAGACTTTACTTCGCTGGCTCTCCTGATGAATCTGCCGTGTCCTCTGTTTTTGGGTGGTGTTTTAGGGTCACTGGGGGACGCGAGTTGTGGTGGATGGAGGGGGCTTTTGCTTGGGAGTATCTGTCGATGACTGTTCCCGGTAAATGTCACGAGCGATGGCAAGTTAGATGCATTGCATGGCGCTTTTTTTTCTTTTCTTTTCAAGAGGGAAAGGACGTGTGGATAAGCTACGAAAGAGCAACTGAAGAGGAAGTAAGCAAGCAATGATGAATGAAATACGGTTGCTGCGTACGCTAATACAGATTTTGATAACCGGGCATATCTCAATCGCTCCGAGGGGGACTTGCTCCTCTGGGGGAAATAATTGTGAGCTTGTTGTGTGAAAGTTTGGTTCGTGAGGGTAGGGTATTGAGACTCGTGGCCTTGGCTGGCGATCTTCCTATCTCTGTCCCAGACAAGTCTTGTATGCCTTCCAGGTCTTTATCATCGCCCAATACAGAGGAATAGGTCGTTGTCAAGATGACCTTTCAAGAGAGCATGGAGGTAAAACTTCGTGATGATAATAAGGTACATGTAGGTACCGAGTCAACCTGACTTCTTCAATGCCGATAGTCCTATTTCTGGTTCTGGACGTCTTCCTCGGCCCAATAAGGTTATACAGTCGGGCAGTCAGTCCCCTTCTTCAATGCCGATGGTTCTATTTTTTCTTAATCCCAGACGTCCTCTTCCTCGGTTCACAATGAGATTCATCTGTATAGTCTAGTCCACTGCCGCATGGTACCGACGACGACGGGTAAGATGTAGGTATTCCAGACCTGGCCTTTGTCCCTTGTTTCTTTTTTGGCAGCACCCAGCAGCCGTGCTTGGGAACCGTGATGATTTAGTGACGTACGTGACGAATATCGTAGGTTTCAATCGACGGACATGGAAAGGTAGCAGCAGCTACATATAATGTAGTCGTTCATCCTTCTTGAACTACATTACATTGCTTTGCTTTGCACACTCACAGAGGAAGAAAAAATACCTAGTACAGTCAGCAGTCTTGTCACAATGGGTTTCGATGAAGCAGCTTTCGACCGGGATATCAAGGATGTCCACTTGATTTACGACTACGATGCCCAGAACGTGAAGACGGGCGAGCCAGAGAAGTGGAAGTATGAGATGTGGTTCTACAGCAAGGTGAGTGACAGTCTCTCCTCGAGGCCTCCGAGAACCATCATCCATGTTCTTCTGACGATTTACTGAACCCATTCTTACTATCATGAAATATAGACCCGCATCGTCTACGCCATCCACGGCGGCCCCATGGCCGGCCGCAAAAACTTCCAAACCGCCGAGTACCAATGCATCCGGCCCGGAGAACTCTGGCAGTGCAACTGGCTCGAAGAGACGGGCACCATCTGCAGTATGGTGTACGATATCAAACAAGGACGTATTACCACTCTCTTGGGCTTCTCCAAGGGCCATTGGGAGAAGGCGGAAGAGGCGCATGGCGATAAGCGCAATCCCAAGGACTTGGAAAGATGGCGCGGATTGGCGAAGATTGGGTCTTCGCAGACGGATAGACATATGTTGTCGGAGCAGGCGATCATCTCGGAGTCTTTTCGTGGAAAGGGCGAGTTGGAGCCAATTGAGGAGAGTTGGCCGACTTTGTAGGGGAGAGCGTATAAAGTATATACCATATGGGATAGAGGATACAACATACAGCGTACTTTACAACTGTACATAACAGTATCTTTTCATTGCACCCATTGAGGCCGGGAGGATTCAATTCCAACAGTGCGTGTCTTCACCTCCCAGTGAGAAGAGTTCTGAAGTTGAGATGTTACCAGGTAGCTTCTTCGCTTCGTCTCTCGTGTGTAGAAGAAGTTTGGCGTACAACTAACTTCCAGTGTACATGTATACATAATATCGTACACTCGATTGCTGCAATAAGAGTGATGGTATTGGTGCACATGTCACGCTGTGATCCGCTCGTGCCAAGGCGATTGTCGATGCCGATCCAGACCCATCTCCTCCCTCCTCTCGTTGCGCTCGTGGAAGTTCTCACTCTTTTGTTTATTACTTAATTATTTAATTATTCATCCTTCACCTCACTATCCTCTCTCTATGACCTGCATACCAATGTCCTCTCCCTCCAACTTCGTACAGCACGCGTAGTGACTTCTGTCGTGGCGACCCGGTTTCCGATCGGCAAGCGCCCTCTCGCGGCGCCTAAACAGCATCCTCCATGCAACACCAGCAGCTTGAAACACCCGCTATGCGTTCCCCTCCATCCATTTTTAAGCCTCCAGCCCGTATATGCTCGACACTGTCGACACCGTTGGCGCACGATGCATCGATGTAAGTCGGCTTGTGGTAAACGGGCGTCTACGAATGACCAGTCCATCGCAGTCGTGGTTCCATAGGCGCCTCGTCCCTTGATTATTGTTCTACTAACATAATGGCAACTCCATCGCCTGTACACAACTTCATCTCTGGGAGCATCCTCCGTGCGCTGCCTTTGGCAATCTGCTAGGGTCTGGTACCATGTTATTAGCGTGCGAGACACTGATGAACCATCTACAAAAACCATAATGCAAAGGCGTCAACATCCTGCGCTGGACGAGGACAACGACGACGACAATGATCAGGAGTTCTGGGAGCAAATATGGAGCGAACAGACGGTGCCAAACGACAGCATGGGGGAGCGCGTCTTGGCTACCACTACTGCTGCTACAGACTCGGACGCGAACATTGTATGGTCCACGGCCTATGTGACTGTCTATGTGCCCACATCGACCCGATATATCTCGGTGGCGAACACTTCATCATCATTATCACCATCAACATCATCATCAGAAGTGGCATTGTCAACTCCATCCCAAACGGCGCGATTTTCGTCGACACCGATTGTATTGTCTCCGGGAATCTACTCGGGGCCTGCAAAGTCTACGAGCAAATCTCCCAGGGTAGTGCCAGGATCCTTGGCCACCAGCTCATCAGATTCAGGACCTAGTAAAAGTAGTGCTACATTATCACTTCCGACCGACAATGCACTTTTGAACGCAACATCAAGCAGCAATGCAACCATGGGCAGCATCGCAGAGTCCATGCCGTCGGGACAAAAGCGTGCTATCGTAGGTGGTCTATCGGGAACCATTGCAGGCCTCATTCTCATAGGGCTCCTCATATTTCTGGTGCTGCGCAGACGGCGAAAGCAACAAGAAGCACGCGACTTTGACGAAGACTCCGTGAGCGAGAAGGGAGCCTACTCCTCTGATGTCGTGCAAAAGTGGGGTGGTATCGCCACAGCTACTCCCATCGGTCGAGGCTCACCTAGAGACTCCCAACATCGACCTTCAAGCGCGACCCAGATAGCCGTGGACGAGGAGCACCGCATTATCAGAATGAGCACACGACACTGGCCTCGGCCGTATGCCATGGGAGAAGGCGAAGGCTATAGGGAATCAGTGCCAACTGGGCAGCTCCGTGTCGTCAATCCGGACGTGATGAGGCCAGCCACACCGCGAAGGCCCTCTACCGAGACAGTGGCCAGCTATTTGCGCAGGCAGCAATCGGCCTTAGCGGCATTCTCATTCGGCCTGCCCAAATCCGCCAGGCATTCGCGAATCGAGCAACTTACACGCGCTGGACAGACACCAAGCACCACCATTGCCCTCGTGGATCCGAGTCTGTCGCGAGAATGTGTCGTAGGCACGCCCTCATTCAAGTCCTTTGTTTCCCTGGGATCTTTGCCTACAATACGACAACATCCACCCGAAGATCCCTTCCTTACTCCTCTCCCGGAATGCGATTGCGACGCATTACCACCACTACCACCACCTTCGGCAAGAGGCACGCAACGACGACCGAGTGCAACCCCTCTGCAGCAAAACCCTGCAAATTCGACGAGCAGGACTCTCAGTCAACGCGGCTATAATCTTCTTCTCCAACCCTTCCGACCGAAATCTAGCAATGTGCCCACTGCACAACAGAAGCAGAAGCAAACATATATTTCTTCTCCGACTGACTCATGTCCCCCCTCTTCTTGTTCTTCTTCTCCTTCTTATATTCGAATGTCAGGACGAAGCGATCCTTTTGATCTGGATCACCCGAGCGTCCGCGGAAGCCACATTACCATTACTATGACGGGAGCGGGAGGAGGAGGAGGAGGAGGAGGAATCTCACTATATGAAGGTACCTGATCAACAAGAAAGGACTTGGATCTTGTAACCCATGCATATGTATATCGGGCTCTCCAGCCCTCGGAAATGATGTCTGACGAAAGAAGCAAAGAAATATGATTGATTATCTACATGTAGCTAGCTGGCTAGCTGGCTACTGCATTACATGAGCCTAACCCAGATACCCCCTCCGCACAGGATGTTTTTTTTTTGACATTGTACGAATATATGCTATACTTTGTTACGTTATTGTGCTTGGTTTCTTTCTCCTCCTCTTCTTCTCTTCTCTTTTGATTTGTTTTTGAAATGAGAGAAAAAAATGTATTGAGCGAGGTAGAATTGTTCTAACTGACTAGGAGGATTGTATGGATCCATGCAGGGAGCGAGAGGGAGATGGAGAAGGTACATGTATATACCTACCTACCTCAGGTATACCTATAGACCGGATTGACACAAAGTTCTTCTCTGCCTACCTGTGAGGTAGGCATGTACATACAATCCTTCCTCCCTCCCTTCCTTCCTTTCGTTTTTCGTCAGCGATGATCAATTTTTATCCGAGTTGCTCTCTCTTTATTTTTTTTTCTCTTCTCGTCGTTGTCGTCGTTGTCGTTGTCGTTGTTGTAGAGTTTTTTTTTCTCTTCCCTGTATCTCTTTTGCCATATATAGAAGCCGAATGGTAGATTGCTCGAGCTATTCCACAGAGATTTCGGGGTTGAGAGGCTCTCTTTAAAGACCTCTGGATTGACATGACGAACTGACATGGGACGAGCCGAGCGCAGAATTTTTGATTGGTTGATTGATCGACTTATATTGGTGGGATATATCATATATCTTCAAGTTGAGTCTCATATATCTTCTTCTTCATTCTTCTCATCTTGCTCGTAAAAGCGAGTGGCTTCTCAAGTCCACTTTTTTTTCCCGACAAAAGTCTCCCATCTCGGCCCACCCAATTCCTCTCTCGCACGTCGCTGCAATACCAATTTCTGAGCCGCTTGCGTCAGCATCGTGCTGGGGGGAGCGTAGGAGTCAATGTCCTTGTCATAAGGCCGAGTGAGATACTCTTCTGTAATCTCTTCCATTTTTGTCAAGCTGGCGCCACCTGGGACAATTTGTTCCTCGCCGGTGGTGGGGTTGAACCATTTTCCGCGATCCCATGCGTCCAGAGGCATGTCTTCGAGGCCGTGGGAGACGTTGAGGCGTTTGTACCAGGTGTGTTCGCCTTGGGCGTATTCTCGCATGTGCTGATGTTGTCTTTCACCTTCGGTGTATTTGATTAAGAGGTTTTGTAATACTGCGCGTTTTTCCATGAAATCGTTTACGATTTTCATGCGGCCGAACCAGGAAGGCCAGTTGGTGGCAAAGCCATCTCGTGCTTGATTGGGTCGGCCGGTGCCTATGGATAGCATCAGAGCGGGTTGCTTCGACTTGCCTTCGTACAGTGCGTGGAATTCGCTCAATGCGGCTGCACTGGGATTGTTTTCGCGAATTCCGCCGTCTTTGAAATGTCTTTCTCGCTCGATGCCCAGATCGTCAATGGTGGTTTGCACCATCTGGAAGTAGAACGGAGCGGCGGAGGTGGCGCGAGTTACCTGCCAGATGGGTATGGCGTCCGCGCCTTCGTTGTATCGTGTGATCCAGTTGGGAGTGGACTCGCTGTAGAAATGTGGATATGACCGTAATAAGTACGCTTCGTTGATGTTCTCATTGTGTGTCGCTGTCAAACAGCAAGACTGGCATACGCGAGGCAGGTCCACGTCGAATGGAACAGGCTTGCCCATGTCATCTACTTTGAGGGGAAGTGTCAGCGATAGTGCTCAGGTAGTTTCATTT
This sequence comes from Sphaerulina musiva SO2202, assembly GCF_000320565.1. NCBI lineage: Eukaryota > Fungi > Ascomycota > Dothideomycetes > Mycosphaerellales > Mycosphaerellaceae > Sphaerulina > Sphaerulina musiva. Next base: position 1,371,524 of record NW_016017387.1, on the reverse strand, counting down.
TGGCGTCTTCTTGCCATCACGTACGCTGATTTGTCTGCAATGGATGTATATCATTCCCATCACAATTTTCGTGGCTGTAGCATCGGCTGCTTACGATATCTTTCACTGCTTGTTCGAGGGGTTCGTGATGATACTTCGTGCGGAGGGGTACTGAACTGCGCCGCTTGCCGAAAAGGTCATCACCCACCTTGCGGTACAGCTCCAGTGCTTCGGTGACTGTCATTCGTAGACGTCCCAGAATGGTCGCAATGAGGCCGCCTGTCGATGTGCCGTACATGAAATCAAAATAGTGGCAGGGCAGCAGTTCTTCTTCTGTCAGAGCTTTCTTCCTCGAGAGGTTGGTGGTGAGCTTGTCTTGCACAACTGTTGTTGCAGCTGCTTGGGGAGCTTTCACGATGTCTGGCAAGTTGGTGTTGATGCCATGCAAGTCGGCAACGTGGTATATATCATTGTCGCGCTCGTCACCAGAGCCGTGTCGACCACGGAGGGCCCCAGCCTGCGCTTGTTCGTCGTTTTCTGCGCTGTAATACGATGTCGGTGTATCGGCTCGCATCTCCGTTGGGCTGTCCGTACGAATATTCACTGTTGAGTGGTTGTCATAATACTGTTCCCAAATCCAAATCTCGTGCATCAACGCTTTTAATATGATCAGACTGCTGTATCCTCTAATCCCACCGCCGTCACATGTCAATATACAAGGATCCCATGCGTCTAGAATTCCTCGTGCCCAGACTCTTCCTGCTTTCTCGGAATCACGTCTCTCTTCTCTCCTGGGTACACTTGCGGCTCGCGATGATACTCTTGTCGGCGACTCTTCTGGAGCAGAGAGCGATGCATTGCTCGCCTCCATGTCTGGGGCAGACCCCAGGAGTGCCCACGGCTTGAACGAAATTGCATCCACTTTGTCACCGCCCTTGAGGGCAAGATGCTACACCTCTTGGGGTCCGCAATTCTATACAGTCTGCCTGCGTCTACTTCTAGTGCCTTGGTCGATAGAAGCTTCGTGGAGAGATGTGTATCCAATCCGGGGATGTCACTTTCAATGATACCTAGTGACTCGATTGTTCTGCCTCGCCCCTCCTCTTTCTATGCGTTGTCTTGAAGTCGAATGCCTGGGCGTACCACGAGATCAGGTGGTTTGTCGGAAAGCGTACTGATTAGGAAAATGAGCTGGTGGAGCGACTGCGTCGTATATCAAGTAAGGCGAGGTAAGCAATTTCGTCTAAAGCGATCACATGGGACAAGAGCTCTTGAAGTATCGAGGGTACTTGTAGCAGTGGACAGGCGGCCTTTTTTGAGTCGCGTCGTCCTGTGATCCGCCCTCTTGCTGGCGGCGGAGCTGCAGATGCTACGCTAACCCGCTGTGCAAGACAGAGAAAACAACCTATTGACAATGCCTAGTGGGGGCGAGTCGAGCAAACATGCGCGCCCTTCGTGGGAATGAGAGGACAGAACCCCCAGAAGCACTCACATTCAGCCTCGTGACGGCCTCGCGCCCCGTTGCTATGATCTTCCACGACCCGCACCGCAGGATGCATTCTATCCTCCGAAGGGCTTAGTTTTCGGTAGGTGCACAGGTGTGGCTCAGGTGCATATTGCGCAAGATGAGCTGATGGCTGCCGAGACTGGAGGAACATACACCAATTGCAAGCGAAATATGCAGTTCGGGTCCTTCTGTCAATATATCTGAGGCTTGCGATAGGCTCGTTTCACAGTGCCTTTCTGTGCGACCCAGTGTACCATTCATCAACCAAGCCGAGCGAGCCTTGCAGACTGTGCCTGATCCTCCCACTGGATCAGTCTTCGCAATTGGCTCCATTCCAGGTAGTCAGGCTCGACCAAAGCGTGACTTTGTCTTTGCAGTACGAGTAATCGCTCTGGAGGAGTAGCTGGTGTCTTCGCAATGATGGGAGATGTAAGTGGAAAGGGTATGTTGTTGGCCACGTTAGGAGGTACCTCCGTAGGTTATGTTCGGACTCCAGGTGGAGATCAGCGGGAGTGGCGCAGCACATTCACTTCACTTGGCCCGCGCGGGAGTTAGTGCCAGACCTAGTAGTACTTCTTAACGAGTGACTTCTACAGTCATCTGCCGCATCTGTACGACAGATTAGATCATCAGCCTGACCAGTCTCGATCACATCCTCAGCCCGCATTGATACCTTGCTTGCCTGACCTTTCAGCTGACGGCATACCTGAGTCCTACAAAGCGCTACAGGCGCACGCCCAACTCAATCTCCGTTTGCTCGATTCCTAAGTTCCGCGCATCTGTCTGACGCAGTCGCCTTCTCCTTGCCCTACCACGAGACTTGCTCTCTCAACAACAAAAACGAAGCCATCGTCTTCGAGCCATTGCATCCATCGTGACTCACTTGCCCATCTGCCCGCCCTTGCCGGGAGGCCGCAACAAAGGCAGAAAAAGGTCACGCTTGCAGGCGGAGAGATGGCGACGACGACACCGCAAATAGACACGGGCGGAGGCTCTACTACCAGGAAGACAACGTTATTGACAGACTCTACGCACAGCAGCGCATCGAGCAGTGCCTCGCGATATGCACTCGACGAGGGAGACACGAGTCCTATCCTCCTGTACAAATATAGAGGGGGCTTACAGACGTCAAGTCAAAAAGACCTATGCGCCTGGCTAGACAGTAAGCAAGCCGCAACCAGTCTGTTTTCTGTGACAGGCCCATCGAGCGCTCAAGACGACTGAGTACTGACACGATGCTTTGCAGAAGACGAGAACTTCCGCGTTACAAAGAAAGAGATTCCGCGACTTTCATCCTACATCGAAGTGAAGCGCCACGACCTCTTCCTCCCCAACGAACAGCGAGAGTTTCGCAACACACCAAACTATGACAGTAGCCTCGCTTCGGTGAAACTGCCTACGTCAGTATACTGGAGTCGCCTGATCTTGGGAGGATACGAGAACCTCTATATCGTGAGCCCTGAAGGTTCGCCTGCGAGTAGCGTTGCGGATGATGAGAGTCGGAGAACGAGTCCGACGACGACTTGGGGGCAAGATAGTATCGAAGATGTGCATATTGGAGCGCCGCAGGACGGGAGCGGTGTGTAGTCATATTTCGTATGTTTCCTTGGGGAATATGCAGTGAGTTTTCACCAACTGATGGTACAGTTGAGTTCAGATGATGAGCTGGTGAAGCCTTGGGAAGGAATGTCTCTGGCCAGCAGCATTATGAGTTTACGACAGAACGAGCGCGGACACAGACGTAATGAATATCTCTGATACCTCGAGATCGTCGTCTTCATGATTACATACATGTACTTCAATTCCCCTGCCGGACTAAGCCTCCGGAACTCTCTGGTTGTCATGGCAGATTGGTGCAAGCTTATCCGCCTGTCAGTCCTTCAACAACAGTCCTCGCTGGTTCCCAAGTACATGTCGGCAAGTCGCTGCCACTCCTTGGGGTGTATGCTGCAATGACATACAACATAACTATGCGCTATCAACCATGTATACGTGGCTACCGGCGAGATATCGTATCGTAAAGATAAATGGTAGCCGCTCTTTAACGAAGTATCGTCCGACGAAATTGTGAAGTAGAAGTACAGTGTATCTCCATTATAATGCATGTGCCGCTATGCTGTCGCGCTCAAATCCAGACATTGAAAAGCACCTCTTCAAGAAGGAATACCAAGAATGGCCAACTTCGTGTGCTTCATCGGTGGCTCTCCCTCCTCATAGTGCAACCGATCACTCTCCCAAGTGATATTGTTGTAAGCATTCATCACGCACCCCACAGTGTTGAAGATGAAGAACAACAAGAACACGAGCCAGTATGCCAGATCGTCGTAGCTGTCCCGCTGAACATATGCTTGAATGAACGTGGGTAAACAAATAATCGCGGTGACCTGTGCATCCATTAGCATCTGCATGATGACCAACCACAGGAACTCAGTTCTGACTCACAATCATCAACCTCTGTAGCCTGACAGAGAGATACAAATACTGTTTTCGATCCTTCAGATTCGCCTCGTCTCTCACCCAACTCGCCCTCTGCGCCATCAGAACCGCAGTCTGCAGCCAAGCCGTAGCCCATAGCACCAGCCATATAGTCGCGCAGGCAATGAAAGAGTGCGAGAAAGTCTTGTCATAACTTCCCAGAGCTGCAGATACGATGCAGAAGATCCAAGACGGGATTGTGAAGCAGTAGAAGAGAACGGCTTCTTGTTTGCGGCCCAGCCCCCAGTGGCGTATGGGCTGGAAGTAGGCATGAGCGGCATGTTGTTCTGCAGTCTCTCCAGGGGCCGGACCATGACCGTCAGGGTGCTCGCGGTGGTACGCTTGTGCTTGTTCGACCGTTGCCATGATGGTGAGAGCGGATGATGGGGGAGAGCGAGTTATTTATGCTGGGGAAGCGTGCTTTCGGGATTCGCGCCTGGAGACGTCGTCGAGAAGGCACTCCTGAGATTCTCTGTGCCTTTTACGTCTTGTTTGCTCACTCTGTCCTGTGATATATCTTTCCGGCCTACCCTGTCTGTCTGTCGGTCTCTGTTCCGGATGACGCAGGGTGTGATGTCTTTGCCCAGGAGGCAATTATACAGCTCGCGTCCTGGAAACAGCCGAAAGCTGCCGGCATCCCTAGCGCTGCAGATCCCTGACTTTCATGTTGATATGACGGGACATGGGAGTAGCATTGCATTGCATTGGACCCGGTCTCTCTGCCCACACACTGCACACAGCAACGACGATGCCGCCAACAGCTTCCTCCATCTCGCACGAAGACGATGGGGCAGAGTTCCAGCCAAGCTCATCCCCCACAGCAGCAGATTGAACTCGCGGGGACGCCGACACCTGATCTGAGCACTGTTGATGCTGACGACGACGCGCTATCCCAGCCCGCAGCGGTAGAACTACAGCCTCCGAAAGTCACCAAGACAGCACCCGCAAAAATACGACCGAAAACGACCAGGAAGCGCACCAGTGACAACACACAGCGACGACTGCGCAGTCCGCAACTTGCTCAGATCGAGGCGTCGGCGGAAATGAGTGAAGAGGAGCTACAACCTCCACGCAAGAAGCGAAAATCACTTCCCAAAGCAGCTCGCATTGACGACGAAGCGCAGCAGGTAAAACAGGAACCTTTCAGTCCGTTGCGCAAAGCGAAACCGCGCGCGCAGGGACGCTCGCGTGCAGTCCCATCGTCGCCGCCACAGGTTGTTATCTCTACGAGCGAGGTTGAGGTAGCAACGCAGGCGCAAGCTCTCAATGATCCGGTTGGTGCGCTGCAGAGACGATTGTCTGGAACGAAAGAACAAGCTTCGCGTGACGCGTCGAACATTACGGCCGAAGGCCAAACCCCTCTGGCTCAGCTGCAACAGCCGAGCAGTGACTGGCTCTTTAAGACTGACGAACCTCTAGCGGAGGCCACTGCATCACAAGAACCAGCTATCGTTGTGGGCATGAAGGAGCCGGTGAAAGACCACGGGGAGGTACAGCAACAGAACGATACGCCGATGCGACTCCAAGGTGACCCAAATCCTGAGCAGGACATCATGGAGGATACCAGAGGAGATGAGATGAAGACTTCGGACACGTGGCCAGCACATCTGGTGCCGGAGCAGCACGAAATCGCAGAACGATGCCAACAGCGCACGCTTACTGTCGGCGATTTGGAGATGGAGCAGCTATTCCAACACCCAATGAACAGATGGGAGCACCACGAAAACTCTCGGAAAGCGGCCCGCAATGTCTTGAGAGGACACATCGTGAATTGGGACCTGGAGCGCTGCGTGTACAAAGGACTGGCCAAGTATGTCGAGGACGAAAATGGCGAGGTTACTATTGTCTATGCTGCGAAGGGCGAAAGGTTTCCAACACCGCACCACTCTAAAGCCGCGAAACGCGAGGCAAAGGCCACGAAAAGGTTTTTGCGAAGCACTCGGGAAGCTCTTCACGCCTCCCTGGTCATGAGTGAGCTTGAGGCTGAGAAGTTCGCCAACGAGCCCGCTCTTGATGATACTGCATCCGACCAGGGCCTCGAATCGGCCGAGGCATTCGATACAGCGCAGTTGACCAATTCTAGCGGCGGCGCAGAAGCAGATGTCATTGATGAAGCTACCAGGGAGGACGTGGAACTAGTTGAACCAGCCGAGCTGAGGTATACCGAGCACGACGAGAACGAGGGAGTTATTATTGAGGAGCAAGCAAATGATGAAACGCTTGATATTCACGAACGGAAAGAGGCTCTCCGGGAGGGCCAGGTTGAGCCCGAGATTGAGACGATGGCAGATAACGCAAGACTGGAGGCAGAAAAAGGCCCTGACGAAGCAGAGGAAGGGGAAGGGGAAGGGGAATCGCAAGAGCAGGAAGTCGCACCAGGACATATACAGAACCGAGAGCTCGACGCAGAAGCAGAGCCAACACTTGAGGCGCCCGTTCGTGCGCAACGCCGCCGCGTGGAGATAGTCGGGGAAGAGTCTGACCTCGAGGTTGATGAAGAAAAGGTTGACGCTACTGGAGAGCAAGACGAGGCTATGAAGGAAGCCGAAACGAGAGATCGAGGACCACCAGCAATTGGGGAAGAAGTGGAAGGAGAGAATGCTCATTGCGAGACGACAGCGAAGCGACGGCCCAAGTCTCGAACTGTCAAGCCGCAAAGTCGGAAGGAGAATAATGCAGATCCACTCATGAAACGACAGAAAAAGGTCAAACAGGTGTCTACCTCCAGGCCTGCACCTGCACCTGCACCTGCAATGACGAGTGAGGAACAATCAACACCAGCAGCACATGCCCCCATCCCTACACCCCCACAATCTCAAAATACGCAACAAGGCCACACCGGAGCTCCACATCCTACGATGGCACAAGTGAAGGACTGGCTTGTAAGTCAATATGAAGAGCCACCGCTCCCACCAGACGAGCTGGCCGCCAAGCCTGCCAAGACCGTCGCCCGAAAGCGAAAACCAAAATCTTCAGATGACGACGCAGAATTCAATCTGCCAGAAAGCGAAGCAGCACCAGAAGGCGATCACGACGTTGCGGCCACATCAGCTCCACCCAAGACCAAGAAGAAGAGAGCCAAGAAGACAGATCACACTGCGAAGACTGATATGTCTGAGAATATTGAGGATGTGTCTCGGCCTTCCAAGGCCAAAAAACGGAAGTTGAACGAAGCTCAGTCTGCCGAGCCCAAACGCCGGGTGACTATGAGCGGACCCTACACGCACGAAGAACAGGAAACGGCCGACAATATCTTCATGAGGGTGCTGGATCGGGAAGGTCTACATGAAGCTGACCTCATTGCACAAATCAAGAATTGGAAGACATGCTGTGTCAGCTTCAAGACAGCCATGTTCGACGCATTCTCGGATCGCACAGTGGACTCTGTTCGCAAGTTCTGTCAGCGTCGATGGCACGGTCAACAACGTGGTCCATGGACGCAGGAAGAAGACGATGCACTGCGAGCTGCGCACGCAAGTCAGCCCGGAAAGTGGACTGTGATCAGTGATTCCGTTGGCAGGTCTGCTCAGGACTGCAAGGATCGCTGGCGAAACCACCTTGAGTTCGGCCCCAAGACGGTGGGCCCGTGGACTGTGGAGGAGGAAGAGAAGCTCATGGCGGCAGTGGAAGAGTGCATTGACATCATCAAGAAGGAGAAAAGCGACGACCTTGGGCTCATTCAAGACCCCGAGCGCCTGGCAACATTGGTCAATTGGGGCGTGGTGTCCCAAAAATTCCATGGACAACGGTATCCGGCGCGTTGTCGCGAGAAGTATGCCAACATGATTGCGCTTGGCAGAAATAGGACTCACAAGCGCAAAAGCGGGACTAGCAGTTTGGAAAATCGAGGCGATGAAGATCCACGCCATATCCTCAGCGCCAGACGTATCGTGGACGGGTTCGAGATTGGAGACTACTACGATGTGTTCGTCGAGATACATTCTTCATTCGATGATCCTCACCAGCACTTTCGCGACGACAAGCATATGATGTGGTCTATTGTGTCGACGAAAAACCTGCACAGCCGCTTTGCTCTCTACTCGAAACCCAGCTGCTTGCGACGTGTCGCCTTGGAGCGAGCCATTGCGACGTGGCCAGCCAATAATGCCAAGATCAGGAAGAGACTCGCAAGGGTTGACACCATGCCTGCGAAAGCTTTAGTCCTAGCAGAGTGGGTCGAGAAGACCAATGCCGGACGACTTGATAGTATGACAAGAACCTACCGGCCGGAGCTGATCGGCAAGAGCAAGGAAGAGCTGAGTGAAATGAAGCAAGCTCGCAAGAAGGAGTACTTACAGAGGCGCAAGAAGTATGATAAGTCAGAAGCCTATGTGCATGATTCCGAAGACGATGAAGTCGATGGAAACGATGAAAACGATCCGATAGACTCCCATGAGGCTCACGTCCCATCTGCGGTGCTCAACGAGGGCGAAGACGAGACACCCAGCGAGGATAGCAACGAGGAGGATGAAGATGAGGCGTTGACTGCGAACAAGGAAAGTGGCGACAACGAAGAAGAAGAAGAAGACGATGGATTCTCCGAGGTCACGCAGGAAGTTCCAGCTTCGCAGTTCTTACCTTCGCAAACTCTACCTCAGGACGATGACATTAGAATGGCCGATGTTGAAAGTTTGCAAGGCACGCCCAATATCAGCCCATCGGGCTTTGTCAACAGACTGAAGTCTAGTGGGAGCAGTAGACGCAAGACGGTTGGCTACAGCAAGAAGAATGCATTCAAGGCAAAGCCACTCCGGCAATCTGGCTTCTGAAAAACGAGTACATGATGGCAATGATGCAGGACCGGCAGGGCGGTATTTGTTCACCGACATGCACCAGATGCAACAGAGGCTGCGTCCACAATGTTACGAGTTACGAACTACTTACGACCTCCCACACACACACACACACACACACACACACACACACACACAGGACAGAGATCGATAGGATGCCTATGGACATGAGGTAGTAGTGTACAGTCTCGAGATTACAATATCCATGTGGACCGCTGATCCATTATTGCCTGCGCCGGCGTATACACACCATGACCATTCGAGCCATCGCATCGCGGTAGGAAGGCCGTGAGAAGTCGTCATCAGTCCTGCACGATAGACGAGGCTGCATCGGTCGCCCCGCCGTACAAGAAGCGCTTGACTCCACTTCCCGTGCAAGCCGCAACGACGAAAAGAAGCAGAAGCTGCAGAAGGACCTAACATTTCAGGTTAGTAGGCGGGGGCGTGGGAGAGTCACTCGAGGAGTCACTTATTTAGTGCCTCCTTGCATTCAGTGATGATTGATTTCTTGACTAGGCTGATCCCAAAACAGAGAAAGGGAGAGAGGGGAATCATCTGATACGTCACGCCTCATGCCTATTCCAGAGAGAGGGAGAGGGGAGAATCATCTGAGATGTAACGCCTCATGCCTATTCCAGAAAGAGAGAGAGATGGAGAGAGAGAGAGGGAGTGGATGTGTATGTGTGAAACGGCTCGCCACTCGCATCGGGGAATCCTCCCCGGGCGGAGAATTTGTATCGAATTGGTGGAGTTGGGAGTGAAAATTGAATGGGCATGGAATACCTCCTCGGAAAGGGCCACATGGTCTTCCCGGAAAGATCTCTTCATGTCATGCATCAGATGGACAACATCACACTCCATTTTGCACAAAGCGACTGGCTGATAAGGCTAGGAGGTAGAGAAAAGAGAGAAGTGAGGTTTCACCTTGGGGTACATTTCACGTGTCGGCGCGGCGCTTATTCTCAATTCAGTAGACGCAGAGGGCATGGGTTCCCGGTGCCGTGGTGTCGGTTCCCCATGGGCGTCTGCAACTGTCATACGCATCGGCTCCGCTTTGGGGGGATGAGTATCGTCATTATCTACCTTGCCTTATCTGTACTCTTCGTAGACGATGGGAAGGAAAGTACAGGTATGTTTGACTTGCTTGGAGAGTCGAGAGTTTAGGGGAAAAACAGTTTGAAGGGCAAGGTATGTACTGTTTACCTTATTGACAAGCCCGCTTACCAGGAAGGTCAAGTGAATTGCGAACTCCCCTTTTTTTACCCATTCGAGGATTCCAACGCCTATCACAACAATCATGTATGTACATGTACCTAACAGAAGGAGGGGTATACGAGAGAAGTTGTCTTCAATCGGGAAAAGCTGCAGATTACATCTACCATCATCCTTCTACATAACATCTATGTCACACATTTATCCCGCCACTCTGGCTGGGGCGCATACAGTAGAAAATTCGTATCGAAGCCCCACCCCCTCCCCTTCCAAGCCTATGGTATGTACCTGATGTAGCACAAGGGCGCGCCTAGATGCGTGCTGGAGCAGCCGGTCGGCGCTCACACATCATCACACATGGCCGATGCATACCTAACATGTACCTGCATGTCGTGGCGGATCCGGTAGTTATGTGTGTGTGTATGGCCCACTCACATTAGGAGTTAGCTGTGTGGATGAATGCAGTGGAAGGCTTCTTTTTTACCTTCTTCTTCTTCTTCGTCTTGTTCTTCTTGTTCTTCTTCTTCTGTTACAGTACAACTGCCCTGCTCTTGGTCTCTCTCCATTGAGAATTATCGCATACCTACCTACGTACTTGTCTCTTTTTTCACCCCAATCGAGGGAGCTGTCCTGTCCTGTCCTGTCTATCGACTTGACCTGATTTCTTCTAGATCTTCTTTCATCTCGGGACTCTACTCGATTCGATCGTCTCTCCTGGGGTACTTCACTCGAAACTACACCTTTATTTCTCTCTTTTCGTTTTGATTCCCGGATGATCATGTCGGGACACTCCGAGATATAGTAGTATCATGATTGCCAGGCGATCGCGATATCTTCTTTCTCGCTCCCTCTTCTCTGGCTTTCTTGCTACTTGAGGTTGCCCCTCTCCCTCCTCTGCCCGTCTACAAATCATCAACCTTCCGCTGTCGAACCCCTCCCCCAAAAAGAAGGACTTGGACTACGACCTACCTACCTACCTACCTACACATACATACACACACACACTTCCTGGAGCTTTTTTTTTCTTCGACAAAAGAAAAAGCAATGCCAATCACCACAATCGATCCATCCGTGTTCGCCACCTGGCCAACTCCCAACTATATCAATCCAGTAACACGAACATGGATGCCAGGATTTCTTCTCGTCTGGCAAATTGCAGCCACCATCATGGTCGCAGGGAGATTTTACCTACGAGCGAGAAAATTAGCGGGAACGTTTGGTTATGATGATCTTCTCATCTGCTTTGGTTGGGTGAGTTAATCAAACTTTTTAGCGGAATTCTTTTTTGTTGTGTGTGCGAGAGGGGGAGACTTTTCTGTTACTGACGAGTAGATTGTTTTTTGTAGTTGTGCTCTATTGGATTGACGACGGCGACGTGGATTGATACGAAAGATTTCGGTCTGGATAGACATGTTTGGGATATAAAGATTGAATGGGCAGTGGAAGCTGCAAAGGTATGCAACTTCTTCTTCTTCTTCTTCTTCTTCTTCTTCTTCTTCCATTGAAAGAAAATTGATTTCGAAGATGGGGCCACTGATTCAGTCTTTTGCAGGTCGGTTGGATCGCTCAGTTATTCTTCGTGGTGGGAACCGTCTGCACGAAACTCTCGATCCTGCTCTTCCATCGCCGCATGATCAAAGCTACCGTGGACCGTCGATGGCTATGGGCCCTTCGAGCGGCCTTTGCCTTCACCTGCTGCTACGGCATCGGTACGCTGCTCGGATACTTGCTCTCGTGCCGACCCTTGGACGCGCTCTGGCGCGCGTACGACCCGTCATACAGCACAGAGTACACTTGCATGTCGAGCCCTGATCTTGGACTTGTAGCAGGTGTTCTCAGCGTCGTCAGCGATGTCATCGCGGTGCTCTTGCCATGCTTGATGCTCCATCATTACAATCTGGACATTTCACGCAAGCAAAAGATTTTCTTAAACGCCACTTTCTGCTTGGGATTGGTCGCCACGGGCGCCGGCATAGCACGTACAGTGTACATGTGGAAGATCCACTACGTTGCCGACCAGACCTGGACAGGACATACTCTTTTCGCGTGGTCCATCGTCGAGACGGAATTGGCCATCATCTGCGCATGCGCACCTTCCCTTCGTGCCTTTTTCCGGAGATATCTTCTGGACACGATCATGAGAACGTGCAGCAGCGGCGGCGTATCACATTACGCCAATGGTGGTGGTGAAGGTGGTTGTAGTCAAAAGGGCTCTTTCCATAGCATGGACTACGCACCAACGGACATGCACAGGAGAGGCTTTAGCGAGTTGGAACAGCTCGAATCAGGACTTCGTGGAATCCAGTTCCCGCCACTGGTGATGATGAAGGAATCAAATCGCACGTCATGTATCAGTCAGAGCTCGGGGCCGATGCTGTGTGCTTTCAATCAGACGAAAAAACTGCCTCCGTCGCCGAAATGTACGACACCAGACGAATACGAGTCGCATGTCAATAATCGGTTGAGTAGACATGGCACGGCCATTCTGGGGAGACAGTCGAGGACGGAGTCCATACTGATCAGGATGGATCATTGGGTGGATCAGAGTAGTATTTGTGGGCAGAGCCATGACAGAAGTCATAATGCTGATGACGATGATGACGACGACGACGACGACGACGATGATGATGTTGGCAGCCGTAGAGATGTAGAGAAGATGGTAAGAACAGCGAGTTGAAACACCAGTAAACTTGATGTCGTTTTTCCATGATGGTTTTGTATGAACTTCGTCTTGGGATGCTGAACTGCCTGCTTGCCTGCCTTGTAATCTATGAAGCTGTCATTGTTCAATGATGTTTCTGCGCTCGTTGTTCGCTGGACCGCCAACGCAGTCAGCGTGCGAAATGCTCCGATTCACATTTCGTTGCTGATGCAACCAACCCGACGTGTTTCAGGTTGTAATTTTGTAGGCCTCGACTGTGCTACGTGATTCGAGTTTCGAGTTGGCATCCAAAGCCAGAGATTGCCAAATGTGCTTGGCATATCATGTCGAGAAGAGCATCATCGTACATCGTGTGCCACTCGTCTAGAACGCCTTATTCATAGCCGCATGCGCCAATTCCACGCCTAGGAACGTTGCGGCGTTCGCTGGCACAGCTCTGGCCATTGCAGGTCCCACACCCGGGAAGAATGCCTTGAAACCTCCACGCCCATACAGCTCTTTGACGCATGCTGAGATGGACTGTGCCTTGTCCGCAGACTGTAATCTCGACTTGACAGTGTCGACTGGGAATACGGTTGCCCACATGGCCACACCGGCCGCACCACCAGCAGCCATAATCGCCGTCAAACTCATCTGACCTGGCTTTCCCGTATCTGGATCCTTCGGCGTCAACTTCCTCTTCAGGATCTCGTACGTGGCAAAGTATGCTGCACTGCCAGGCCCATCACGCGCAAGTGTCATGACACTGCCGCGGTATACTGATTTGATACCTCCCTCCTTGTATAGTTGTCTCACGACATCTCCGCCACCAGAATACCGAGGCTTCTCCCCAGGTTTCAGCTCTTTTTGGCCTTGAATCTGAAGGATGATTTTGACGCGTTCAAAGGGTGCTGTGATGGCTGTCATGGGAATGGCGGAGAAGAAACCGGCAGCGCAGACTTGTCCGACGCTGTATTGACCATTCTCAACGGTGGAGAAGCGGTCGACGAGTTGTTTGCCTACACCGTATGCCCAAAAGTTCACGGCGACTAGTTTGGGGGAAGAGAATCTAATGTCAGACAGATTGCTAGCACGGCGGGTGCGTGGGCTGTGGGAAGGACTCACACATAGGCGTCACACCCACCAGAGGCGCAGAGACACCTGCGTATAAACCTCGCACTGGGCCTTCCCTCGCAATTGTCTTCCGCACCACGTCCATGGCTCCAGTGTAGACTCCCTTCTCGGCGGTTTGTAACCGCACTTTGACGAGGTCAAAGGGGTGGCCGACCACCACGGCACATACTCCTCCCACTCCTCCTGCTATCAGATCTCGCAAGCTCTGATATGCGCGTTTCCCCGTCTCCTCTGTCATCTCCTTGAGCTCTGTGCTTGACGTGGGCACCGCTTGTTTGGCATCTTGGAGCGCCTTTCCTGCGCTACCTTTGATCTCGTCTGCACTAGGCACCTGTTGCCTCAGAGCTGCTGCCTTGTCCTTTGCAAACTCCTTGAGGTTGTCTGCTGGAGAAGATGTCATGCTGGGCTACGCCCGCGGGTCCGCTAGGGTATCGTGTATTCGTGTTCTCGCTGGGGAATTGGAGTGGCCAAGAGGGACCTAGTTTGACAGGACGACAGCAGCGGGATGAGAATTCACTTGTCTCCTTTGCACAGAGACAAGAAGGAAGGAATACTGCTGAATGAGGTTTTCGGCGTGGGAAAACTATCCAGCTATAGCCAGCCAGCATCCGGAGCTTGCTTCTGCAGCCGAGGTTCGCAATTCTCCCATCCAGCCATCCGAGCGTCGACCGAGAGCCGTACGTCCCATAACTATCCGGTCGGTCACTGGCTCTTGTCAACTCGAACAGTCCATCAGGTCTCCAAATAAATGATTACTTCACATGGTCAACGAAGGCTAAGACGTCACGACTCCTATACCCCCCCCATTAACAACAAAAACTACTGCCACAACGACCAATTTCGTACAGTGTACTCCGTCTTACTCTTCACATGCGTTTTTCTTGGCATCATTTGCCGACTAAGCTTTGCGTCCCGGACCGGATACGGCACGCATGTGACGATAGCTAGCTTCGAAAATTGCTGACAACACGTGTACAGTGGCCGAAATGTTCGACACTTCTTCCATGCATCGTTGAGTGGGGGGTCAAGGGGAAGAGTATCGTGCCTCATTCAGCGAAGAAGCTACTGAGGAGAACTTTTGGCCAGGTCAGTGAAAACTTCTTTACACTGACGAATATGCATCTCGCACTCCTTCTTACACCTACATGTAGCAACTGCTTGGTAGTCACAGATGTGCTTCTTGATCAAAGAACTCCGCAAGCAGTCGATGCGAATAGATCCCGCCTGATAGCGCTGACTGTTGTACACACGGATTGTCGTCAAGCAGTTGACAATCATTAGGATGTAGCTCACGAGCATATTGGCTGAGCATCTGCTGGGCTCACGGGCGACATGGCAAGGTGTGTTTAGCTGGATCGTGACCCGTAACGAGAGGCTTTCGCGTTCGCCTCAGTGGCTGCCACTTGCAAGAGCGTGGCAGAAATGCTGAGTTGCCACAACAACGTGGCAATGTCTCCTGGAAGGCCTGGCATACCCTGGAAGGCGTGGCGTATCTTAGGAGGCGTAGGGATCCAGGTGGCGAAAGGAGGTTCCTGCAGACCAAACGGAGAGAGGAGGAGCTGAAATCGACGATGGACGTACCTCCTAGCTGGTCTGTCTACAGCGTAACGGCACGCCGCTGCAGCCTTTTCTAGGACAGATCATTCTCGGACTCTGCGATCACCGCACGAGACTCATTGTACATGCTTGGATACCATTACGGGGCTGATTCTTGGAAGTAGATAGTGAAATTGGCTCGCGAGATAGTCCTCGCAGGCACCGCGTCGTCGAGCTTGTCTAGGTCTGACTTCCTAGCAATTTTAGTTGTCATAACTGCCATCAACGGCTCTAGTGGTCTTTTGGGTGGCGGAACTTCTTGTAGTGGCGCGGGTGGCATAGGTTCTGCCATCGTAGTCGTAGTAGGGGGTGGAAGTGGTTGGGTACCTATACCTATAGTTTCAAGTTGTAGGGGGTAGGAAGGAGAAGTAAAGTGAGATAGTGTCTACAGCGCCTACCTTATACTCGTGTTTGTTACCTTAGGCACCTCATATGCTTACATGTACCTAGGTTATGCGTCCTTATGCACAAGGTAACGACACGCAGCGTACAAGATGGAGCCTAGAATGGAACATTACCTACCTGACCTATACTAGTTCTGTGCCAATTCTTCTGTGTCGAGGAGGCTATTTGTGCAGAGAGCCCCCAGGGAAGAATCTGTAGTAATGAAAGGAGGCACATCAACGGCCTCACGAGATGACTTTGTTGTCTAAGGTACCTTAAGGTACGGAGGTGATATGGATATCGGTAGAGAAGTACCCAGTGAGTTACAGCCAATGACAAGATGCCCACGCTAGTTCATGACCGTCTTGGCATGAGAGTGACGAGAAGAACCAGAAGAATCCGCGTGCTTCCACATCAGAACTACCTGTACCTCCAGACTACCTCCACCTCCCTACTTCCCTCCCTCTTCTTCCTCAGAGATCGCCCTCATCGTCTTCCTCGAGAAGAGGCCGGATGGCTCAATCCGTAGTCACGGCTGCAGCTCAAATCACGCTCTAGGCCTGCCGCCACTCAACACTACCTACCTACTATTCATGCTTTCTTGCGCCCTAACTTAGCCGTCGCAAGCACGATGACGAAGCCAGAGTCAAAGACTACGGTACCTAAGCCCACAAGATGGCGGTAAATGTGGTTATACCAGCTCTCCCTTGCCTGTCCGCTGCACTTTCCGAGCCTCCAAATCGCTATTAATCCTTCTTCTCCTCGGCAAGCTGCACCAGTGTCACCATCCTAACATTATCATTATCACTATTATTTATTCTTTCACATTCCACATGTCTCCCATCCTACATGTTATGCGCCATGGGCAAGGCTATCATTCATCTGCCGTCACCAAAGACGGCCACTTGCTGCGAGATCCCTTCCTCACCGAGAAAGGCAAGCAGCAATGCCGGGATAGATGCAAAGCTTTTACCAGACACGGACACGTACGTCACCTTGAACCTGGCCACAACAGCACCATCTAATCAAACCCAGATTGAGCTTCTGGTCGCCTCACCGATGCGAAGGGCAATTCAGACGTGCCAATTGTCTTTTCAGCCCGCTGTAGAACGTGGTCTTGTCATAGTCTGCCTTCCCCACGCGGAAGAAGTATCCGATGCTCCAGCAGACACGGGAAGTCCTGTCAACGTCCTCCAAGCCGAGTTCGGCTCCGCCGTCAATTTTGACCACCTTGAAGAAGGCTGGTTCAAACATGACGGGGAGTTTGCTATCGATCCCAAAGCTGTGAAAGCTCGGGCCACGAAGCTTCGACAATGGCTCAAAGCAAGGCCAGAGAAGGAGATTGCCATGGTCAGCCATGGATTCTTTAATCACTATCTGTGCGAAGAGGTCGACGACGATGGCCAGCAGACGACGCCTTGGTATGGCGGCCCTCGCAAGAAACGCGCATAGCGAGGCAGACAGAGAGAAGGAAGTACTAACAAGCCATTTGCAGGTGGAACGAAGCTGAACTCCGCACCTATACATTTTCCGACGACGAAAATGACAACATCGCCAAGATCTACGAGACTCCGGAGTCATTGACTGCACGTGGAGCATCAGCCGGAAACGAAAGACCAATGTCTCCCAAAGTTAACATCCCTTCCACACGAGGCAGCAATCCCGATGAGCATTACATCAAGCCCGACGATTCAGCAACAGCATCCAGATGAGAACAAACGAAGAGACAATACCGAGATATCCCCGCCAAAGCGAAAAAAGAAAGAAAAAAAAGATGAAATTGGCCCAAGCCTATCAGCCTAGATGGGATAGCAGCCCAATGCCTGCCTACAATAGATTCCCGAGAGAAAAAAAGTCGGTAGATTAGACTGTAAATAAGCAAACGAACAGACACCCACTCCGGCCCAAAAACCGCATCCCATCTCGATCTCAACTGACTAATGATATGACATATATCTCTCTTATGAACAGAATAGAATAGTGACAATAGTCCAACAGAGTGAAATTACCGTTCGCTATCATATAGCTTTATCTTTTTCACTCACCGCTGTTGACATATACCAGCCTACTAGCCCGCTAGCTAAGGTAGCCAACATGTATAAGGTACGCATATTTCCCCGGAAACCTTCTTCATCTCCTTCTTCATCCTTTCAACATAAGGTACATGTACATGCATATATGTGCATACCTTATATACGTTATGCAAGCTCAATTATCATATATCCCTCTTATGCATTATTGATTATAATAATCGGAAGATAGATATCGCTCTAAGCGAACCGTATCCGTGTGTAGGTATAGGTAGTAAGTACCTCAGATATATAGGTACCTACCTTATATATATTCAAGTCTTAATAGAAAGAAAGCGTTGAGTAATGCCGTCTTAAGGTATGGATGGGCTGTACAATATATATGTGATTCTTTTTATAGGCCTTCAATGTGCGTGCGTGCGTGGGGTGGATGGAGTGCGTTGGGTAGGTTCGGCACGAACAAAACTCTGCCGTTTCATGCACAACATATACCTTACCACATTACCGTTTCTTGACAGGTGACTGGGCAGAACCGAGGAGAAAAAAAAACATCCGTCATCTCGCTCTTCCAATAACATAATGCGAGGCACCTATACAAGGACGGGGATCATGATGGTGACGATATCTGCACGCACAGCAATATTAATTCTATATAGGAGGTAGCTATGCACATATTATGCAACCTATAGCAGGATGCGCCTGTACGCGGGCACGCGGCCATTATCACTCACTTCCCTTGCTTGCAATACTATGTCGGTGAGCCTCACTGCACGCCGCAACAATGTGACCCCGCCGAGGCTACTGCCATACTGCCTGCGTATCGCTGCGTAACATGGGGCGATACGAAAACAAAAGGAACGCTCCAATCAGAATATGCTCCGTTGCTAGCGAAGCCCAATCTCGATTGCGAGTCATGCACTCAAACATCGAACTTCTTCGTCTTCCTCGTACAGTTGACGAGCAGAGAACTCCTGACACTGTCTTCTTGCTTGGAACCGCGTGGATATTTGCTTCCCGGAGGCCAGTCCACGAAGGTGACAGTATCAGCCTTCAGACGCTTCATGTAGTCCAGGAATCGATCGTCGGTGCGATCTACTCGACGGCGGCCATGGAAATGCAGTTCCAAGGTCTGCAGCTGCGCATGATCGCCCAGATGTCGAAGCACCGAAATCAGGTCTGCGTCATGGACGAAACGGCGCTCTTCATTCGTCTTCATCGAAGGATTCAAGCAGGGCACCGCATCCTCCAGCATGAAGCTCACTTTTCGGATGAGTGCCGTGTTCGTAGGACCAATAGCCCTGCATTACGATTAGCATCATTTCTCTTTCTTTCGTTCACCGAGGGCCGCCATATCGAAATCTCCGAAGACCAATGCAACTCACTTCATGAACTTCCGCACATTCAGATATCCCAACTCACGCCACTCGTGCTCCCAGAACGAACCATAACGCTGCGTACGGCGCTCTATGGCAAATGCATTTTCGGCGTAAAGGATGCTTCTGCCTTCCTCCTGCAGATCATGAGATTAGCATTGCCATGTCTGCTCTATACAGTGAGTGAAACGTACATAGACTTGACGACAAGTACGCAGTAGAGCTGCAGTTCGACTCAGGTTGTCGGGCAGGGCAAAGTTGATGGTCGGCCTCTCCGTGACGAAGGCTAGGCGATAAATGTCGTTCCTCAGTTCAGCCGGTAGATCCAGGAAACCGGCGAGTTTCTTCTTCTTCGGTACAGATCGTGCATTGAGCCGGGCGAGTGTTGTCTGTGTGAGCTTGTCGGGCTTTGATGGCACGCATGGAGTTGCGGCGAAAGTCTTTGGATCAAGATTCAGTGTGATCGGACCTCGATGTCCTGGCGGAATGTTGATTGTAAGGTGGACGGTGAGACCTGTCGGGCTGGGAGCCTCTTCAGCATCTGAATGTGATGAGTCGGACATGCCAACTGCTTCATCGTCAGATGGTAGTGACCGTCCGACTGGCGAGGGCGATCGTCGCCGCTTCTTCAATGGAGCCACGGGTATCACATCATCGATGACTTCGGCTTCAGAGTCACTCTCGTCGTCGCTGATTGCTATGGCAGAGTCTTCAAATGGTGATTTGCGTTGCTGCGTGCGGCACTTGCGGACTGCTCTGCCTTTGGCATTGCCGTCAATGGCGAAGATTGGCGGGCCGAGCTCAGAGCGTGGAGGATTGTTGTCGTTATTACGCTTCTGTCTTTTGGTGGTTCGAGGCATTGTGGCCGGCCGGATCTGTAGCGGTCCGAGTCTGGTGCCGTGTGGTAGTGGTAGTGGTGGTGGTGCAGAAAGTTGAAGTTGTGCGAAGATGGAAGCGAGTACTAGATAGAAGAGGTAGGTGGGTACCTGTTAAGAACAAAACTGGCAACGACGATTCGATTGCAATGGAGGCAGGAACGCACGGGCTCTGCTCTGGCCGAAGTGAGAAGGAGTGCACGGGCAGTAGAAGTCGCTGTTATCGTAGATGCAGGCGATATGACCGGGAAGGCACTGGGGTGCGCACGTCGAAGGCGCACGACGACCGGGTTGGTCTGGAAGGTTGTTGTCGTGGAAAAAAATCAGTGTCGGCAAAGCTAAGAGAGGCTCGGCATCCACAGCAGACAGCACCTTAGTCAGTAGTCAGAGTCGTCATGAGGTCTCTCGGCGGGCGCGCGCCTGTCATCGACTCGTTGGGGTCGGGGAGTGAATGATTCGATGGAGACATCGCCAAGTCGCGAAATACCAGAGTCGGTCCGGCATCCAGGTCGTCATACAGTGGAGGGTACGGAGAGTACTAGGTACGGTAGTAACAACACGAGCGCAGGGCCACATGTGACGATGGCAGTACCAGAACGTACCTCACGTACCTGTCCCGGAGTGGTGTGGCGTGGCGTGGCGTGGCCTATAAGTCACTAAGGTAGTAGATAGACGCCTCCATAGTCCATAGCATCTCGTCGCTATGGACCAGTATCCACCTGTGGTAGGCCTAGGAGATAGGAGGGTATGGTAGTATGTCCACGCGCGGAGGATTAGACCGACTACATATGACCTGTCAGGCACAGCTGACTCTCGCGTAGGCTGCGCAACCATCTTCGCGTCGGGTACAACTCCTCTGCGTGGTAGGAGGTACTTGTAGACACAGACACCGCACCATGATACCTAAGGTACCATCCATCTGGACACCACGCAGTCTGTCGGTCAGCCAGTCCTCGACTCCTCGTCGCCGCACAAACGGTCGTCCTGGAGCGCTGCCCAACAACGACGACGTTGACGATGTTGAGTCGTTGACGACGTCGAGGACGGCGACGATCGAGATATCGCTTCTGGTGTCCGCCGGTGCGCAGGGATTCAAGTGTGAGTTTCATCTCATCTGGTCCCGTCAAGACAAGTCTGTGAGTCTGCAAGGATTCTAATCTAATCAGAACGGCTGCCGGCGCCTGCCGAAGTCTGGCCCCACCTGTCGCCTCGGTAGAACTATGTCCTCCTAGGGTACCTGTATTCTCGTACCTTGGCCGCATCAAATCTTCTTCTTGCAGGTACAACGCAAGGTTCCTCTTATTACGCCCACCCACCACCGCTCTCACTGTAGACGGCGACCATGGGCTCCAAATATGGCACCATAGTCATGGGCCCGGCGGGCGCGGGCAAGACGACCTTCTGCGCCGCCATGATCCAATACCTCAAGAACAACCGCCGCTCGTGCTTCTACATCAACCTGGATCCGGTGTGTATCGGATTACGAGGGCACAGGTAGGTCGCGCATGGCTGATGGGGAGTGCAGGCCGCCGATGACTTCGCCTACGAACCGGATGTCGACATCAAGGACCTGATCACGCTCGAAGATGTCATGGAAGAGCTGCACCTGGGCCCCAATGGTGGCTTGATCTACTGCTTCGAGTTCCTCCTTGACAACCTCGAATTCATCACCGACCCGCTCCAAGACGTGGGCGAAGAGTCACTGATCATCATTGATATGCCGGGACAGATCGAGCTGTATACCCACGTGCCCATCGTGCCGAAGCTGATCAAAGAGCTGCGAGGTGGCAGCTTGAATGTCAGCATGTGCGCTGCCTATTTACTCGAAAGCTCCTTTATCGTCGATCGCGCCAAGTTCTTCTCCGGCACCTTGAGCGCTATGAGTGCGATGATCATGATGGAGTTGCCGCACGTCAACATTCTCAGTAAAATGGACCAGATCAAGGGTCAAGTCGCGAGAAAAGAGCTCAAGCGATTCATCGATCCAGACACGAGCCTGTTACAGGATGCGCCCGAGAGCGGCTTGGTGTATGAATTCAAAGAGGGTGTAGACAACGGTGATCCCGAGGATGTGAGTGTCATGGCAAAGGACTCCTTTGCCAGGCTGAACCGAGCCGTCGGGCAACTCATCGACGACTTCAGCCTGGTGTCTTTTCTCAAGCTTGACGCGCAAGACGAAGATAGCGTGGGCGCTGTTCTGAGCTACATCGACGACGCTATCCAGTTCCACGAGGCCCAAGAGCCACGCGAACCAAACGACGAACTGAACGATGCCGATATGGGCTGAAGCCAATGTGCCTGAGACCACACTGTGCAGTAGTGCGCTCATCACATGCGGAGACTCCACAAGCGCAATGATGGACTGCTCCAGGACAGGAGTGACTCGCATTACTAACACTATGGATAGTGCCCATACAATCACGTATGGCCTATCCCGCTCTTGTTGGATCTTCGACAGATTGAGCTGTTGCGAGGCTTATGCGCCACCCAGGGTGCAACACAGCGTCCTCACTGGCTGTCAAAGAACGTGTCTGGGACGGGAATGTGGGTTCTGCGCCTCACTATGAAAGTTTGATGCGAGAGTCTACGAACATGGAATTGATCATGGCTTTTCCCATCAAGAATAAATCGAGTAACCACACTGTTACCAGGAGGAGGATCATGGCGACAGAAACCCAAAGGATAGCGTTGCTCTCCAACTCTTGCCCAAGGTATATCGTACTGATCGTGAAGCCCACGTTTGGGAAGACAACAGCTACGGCAATGTCAGCTTTAGCATTGTGCATCTCATGAGGTCAACTCACTCCATGCAGAGTTGTGCCAACTCAAACCCAGCTTCCATCTCCCGTCCTCCTTCCTGAACACCGTGGCCATTGTGATCATGAAAGCTAGCAGGAAGACGAAGAAGGTGAATAACCAGAGAAACACCCCCACCCAAGTTGCCAAGATCAGAACTACTTCGCCTGCAGTCGGATGCGTAGCAAAGTACCCATAACCCATTGGCGCAGCTCTCGCAATGCTAATGAGAGCCACGATGGTAAAGCTCGAAGTCCCCACCATGATGAAAAGTCCCGTCCTCAGATTCACCATGGGCCAACCATTCTCCAACAAATTCCCAATGGTAAAGGTCAGGAAAATCACACACATGATCCACCCCAAGCCTTGATATGCCACTCCCGCGACCATGATGGGCAATCTCTGATCCGGAGGTTGATCACCCGCAATATCCCCCGCCACCGTGCCCGTGAGCATGGCATTCAAAATCAGAATAAACGCCGCCGCCGGAAACTCGACCGCTTTGACCGGCACCCATCGCGCAATCACCACCATGTGCACAGAAGCACTGAGCAGCGACACAGCCGCATACATCCAAAACAACACACGCACCGTCACCAGCATCCACGCACCCGTGTGCGGCACGGCAAATTTCTGCATATTCAAAATCATCGTCGCCAGCGTCAACCAGAAAGATCCGAAAAAGAAACATTCGGGCCGTGTGGTGAAACTGCGTCGGATGCTGGCCGGGTCGCGAGTCCACCGGATGAGGAGGAAAGTGCAGAATAGAAGAAAGAGGAAGATGTTGAAGAGGAAAATTATGGTTCCGAGAGTGAGAATTCCTGAGAATGGTTTGGGACAGGCGGAGAGGGTGGTGGCGATTCCACCGGTGGATTGCGTACATGTGAACCAGGACCAGTTGAAGTTTGCGGTTATCCAGTCGAGGAGGGGAAGGCGATGTTTTTGGTTTTGTTGTTGTCGTTGTGAAGAGGAGGACGGGGAGGTGTCTTTGTTATTGGCAACTGTGGCGGTGATGCCATTGCTGTTGTTGTTGTGGTCGTTGCGTTCGTTGTTGATAATGATATTCTCATTAGAAGACGACAACGAAGGTGGATTTGAACTTGTTGTATTCTGATCATTCCTACTATCATGTGAGGATTCTCCTTCGACAGCTTGTCTCTCCAGGTCCTTATCGTATTGGATTGAACCCTGGTCATGGTCGGACATTGTCCGTCCCTTCCTCCCTCCCTCCCGAGGTCAGAATCTTGTTGTTATGTAGTCGCGTACCTCTTCCTACTTGGTGCACTACGTAGGCAGTTTGAGATGACCTTTAGGTCCCGTCCCCGTCTTACTTCGGCTTGTTACCAGTAATTTTCTTAGCTTGCCTCCAGTCTTCACCGCCTGCGATGATGCGATATCATAAGAAGCAGGAGGGAACGGAATGGAAAGCTTCAACAACAACAACACCACCAACAAGAAGAAGATGAAAGAAGAAACAAGAAGAAGAAGAAACAAGAAGACGGGAAACAAACAAGACTTTTCGCTTAATCGCCATGCGGCAGCGGCATTGCGCCCAAAAACTTTCACTTTCGGCTAAATGCTTGAACTCCCTCCCAGCTCCCGCACACACGCAGGTCATTCCATTTGTTTTCTACGTTTCACGTCATCATCTGATTTACCTTATTCTTTCACGGCAAAAGTTTTCCGTCCACTGGAGAGTTTCAATGGACAAATGTTTGTGTCCGGCTTGCTACAATGTAGTCTAGACAAAAACTCCCAAAGGACTAGGAGGTAAGTTGCCTACCTAGCTAGGAGGTAGTTGCCGCTGATCCGGGAATATGTTTCCGAAATGGTTATATACCTACATGTACAGTACAAACAAGCAGAGTGCTGCTCCTCGGGCATCTGGTTGTGATTGTAGAAAGTCGGGTTTGCTGCACCTACCTCACCTCTCTAGCAGCCCGGCTACTTTGGAGGGATTTCTGTCAAGCCGTGACGACGCACAAAGGTTCATTCGTTCGTTCATAAAGAGCAAGACGAGGAAGAAAAAACATTTCATTATAGAACAGTTCACTTTCTCCAGCCTCTGTATAAAAACCCACTCTCATAGCACATAGTTAAACTCAGGATTCTCACGATCAGTAAGATCCAACCACTCCTGATTCTCCAACTTTTCGTATCCCGGCCGTGCGCGAATTGCAGCTTTCTTGGAGTTCTGGACTCGGCTCCACCAGTAGAGGAAAGCCATGATGAGCAAACATACACAATAGCAAACCAAAATGGTCACCTCTGCCGAGACGTAACGTGGCGCATCCGACGGGCGGAAAGTTTGAGGTCCGATGATGTTGCCCACACAGTACGCAATGAGGTACATGGCCGCCGTGGTCGTCTTTTTCGTATATCCAGCGACATTCGAAGAGATTAGTGAAAGGAAACATACAAATGGAGTTGGGCTCGCTTGGGTCAAGTAGTATCCTGCTAGTCGACCCTTGTTGTAGCCTTCGAGTGGGAGGCCAACAATTAATGCCATTCCGAGAATGGCCAGTATCATTCCTCCGGAGGAAGTGAGAATTCTGCTGCCGAGTCTGTCGCCCAACCAACCTGTGACGATAAGAGCTACGACTTCGACTGCACCACCAGGAGTGCCGTAGAGCAGCGATTGCTGTTTCGTGTAGCCAAACGATGTAATCAGTTGGCTGAAGAAGTTGGTGATGCCGCCATTCGGAATGTCTGCAACAAGTGCGTATAGCACGAAGCCCCACACCATTGGGTCGGTCAAGGCTTCCCAAAATTGATACATCTTGAAATGTTTGTTGCCCACTCCTTGCTGATTGACTCGAATCCGTTCCAAGGCCAGCACCCGGTCTCCTTTGCTCAGCCATCGAGCATTCAACTGGTTGTCCGGTACTGTGAATAAGAATACGACTCCGACAGCTGAAGTCACCAGTCCTGTTGCGAGGAACAAGATCTGCCAGCCTGCCAAACTCGCCGGATGGTTGGCGGTTCCGACTGCAATGCCGTAGGCTACGAGCCCTCCTACTATCTGTGCAACACCATTGAAGGAGAACCATATACCCGTCCTGAGGCCTTGCTCAGCTTTTGTATACCATTGACTTGTCAAGAGTGCGAAGCCAGGAGTGACAGCAGCTTCAGTCACGCCCAAGAAGAATCGAATTGCCACGGCTCCTGAGAAGTCCTTGGCGGCAGCAAAGCAAGCGAGAACAAGACCCCAGAGGATGATGCATGTCGCCGAGTACTTTCCGAGGGGGAGGCGTTGTAACAGTCGGTTAGTAGGGTATTCCCAAGCCTTTCTCAAGTTAGCACGGGTCTTCTCTAGCATATTTTGGCCTTTATGAGAAGCCAATCGTCGTTTGTGCTTACCAAGTATCCGAAATAGAACATGCTACCTAGCCACTGGTAGTTGTCTCCAACGAGGTTGATGTCCGTTTGTAGCCCCATAATCGAGGCGTAGGATAAAGTGGTCTTGTCGAGGAATTGGAGACCGTAGATGGTACACATGATAGGCATGAGATTCCAATCGATGAGCCTGCATAACCGCTTGTTCGTGGCTTCGTCAATGTGAATGACTTGACCAGCATGGCCCTCAAAGGCCTTCATGGCTTCATCTGCGTCGTGAGCATGCTTGAGGATGGTTTCTGGTACCGAGCCAGACCGAATGGCGTCTGCAAGAGCAGGCGCCTTCTTTTCGAGGTCGCCATCGACCTCGTAGCTTGGCGAATTGGTAGTCATGATTTTCCAGGGCTCCGTCCACCAGTGTTTTGAGGCTGGTAGGTGTGTAAAGGAGAGCAGAGTAATAATAATGAGTGAAGTATGAGAGCAAAAAAGGGTCACCTACGGTACATTCTCGCCCCCGTCCATCTATTGTATACCTTACTGTACCCCGTAGATGATAAGATCAGGCACAATGATGCATGTAGTGCGACTACTGTTAGTAATGGCGTGTGTTTCTTTTGGCAGCGTGGCGAGCACATGGGAGAACGGGAGGGCGGGATGGCGGGTGTGGTTGCGATAGGCAGAGATTCGGGTCTCCTTGGCCGTCTCTGGAAGGTTGCTCACGATAGGAGGTAGAGCCTTGGAGGTAGCAGTGGAGGAGTGGAGGGGTCGGGCAAGCCTGCACATGATTATATTACATATGTATGGTGACAGGTGGAGTTGCATCATGATCGCCTTGGTGAAGCTTCGCTGACACTTAATTCCTCCCGTCTTGGCAAACTGAATTGATGCCAAGTGATGGGTATAGTGTATGTACATTGGGTGCTATTTGCCCGGATGGTGTTCGGTATATTTGTTATTGTTGTTGCTCCAATCGTGTTGTACCTTAGGAGGTAAGATGGGAGTGCTGTGTACTCACTCGGTGGTGGTACCTACCAGGTAGAAATATATGATGCCAAGCTTGTGCTCCGGGAGGCTACAAGAGGCACGAGACAGAATAGACCCTGGATCTGTTTATCGTGACACGTCCACCCGGTGAAGCTGCGACGCGCGATGCCATAACACTCAGTACAAGAATTCAACATGGCCAACATCTTCGAATCGAACGCGCCTCAAGACGGTGTCCGAGCGACCGAGTCTGCACATCGAAAGATTGAACTGCAGAGCCCAGCAGATCTGACATATCTGATTGCCAATGTCACAAAAGCCGCGCGAGAGAAGCTCGATCAACATCTTCCGCCCGATGCGGTGCCCGAAGGAGAAGATGCCATGAGGAAGAGAGTGGAACAGTTGGTCGACGATGTACAGCCACCTCGTCTCTATGTATACGTGTACTCACAAAGCTGATCGAGGGGACGGCAGTACATTCATTCCACCTTCAATGCAGCCAAAGACAACATCACAATCAACGGCATGGACACGCGAGAGATTGAAGAAGAGCTAGCAAAGGCGCAAGAAGGAGAAGGTATAGAACCATCACGCTCTCATTGTGCACCAGATATAGATGCAGAATCCCAAACACAGTACTGTTGGCAATGGCTGACAGGTCCCCCAGAACTTGAACCCTTTGACACGAAACTGGCGCAGAAGATTCAAGCTCTTTCGGCCCAGATTGAGTATCAGACACTGCAATTGGCAAATTTGAGGCGGAAGGCGCCCAGAGATACAGCGGAACAGTTCAAGACTGCATTCGAGAGGCAGGCGGTGGAGTACGAGAAGAGGTTGGAGAATGAGAGACTGGCGAGGATGAAGGCTGCGCAGGAGATGAACGTGGGAGTGGGTGAGGTGAAGAGGGTAGAAGAGATGCAGGGCACGTGGCAGAGGGGCAATGAAGATCTAAAGAGACTGAATGAAGGGATGAGTGGTACTGTTGGGAAGCTAGAGAAGGCACAAAGAGCTGTGGAAGTCGTTGGAGAGAAATAGTGGGGATGGGATGATACACGTTTGGACGAGATATGATACCCAGGATACCGGCGTTTATTGCTTGACATTCTCTGATGTCTATTGCGAGTGTAGGCACAGGGGGGGGGGGGGGGGGGGGGGGGGAG
>NW_016017387.1:1126792-1342843 GCF_000320565.1 Sphaerulina musiva SO2202 | reverse complement strand
GGGGGGGGGGGGGGGGGGGGAGGTGAAGAACGATACGATATGGAGGAGCACCACCACTACCGATAGAGAAATGAATGGCAATGACAAAGCCTGTTCAGACTCACTGCTCGCCGCACAGGTGGGCTAGATGTCAACGGAGCCCTTTTAGGTACAGGTTGCGGTAAAGTTGATTGGATGTTATTCACTTGATCCATCGAGTTTGCCTTGCGGGGGTAGGTCCGCATTGAAAGATTCCAACACAGATGGCTCAGATATGTTCGGTAAACCACATGGATCAATCAAGTCAAGGATTTGTATTGGTTGGAATTCATGCTTCATCTTCCTATTTTTCTGCCATGTACCCGCTCTCCGCTTCGATTAGACCACGAGATGCTCACTCTGGTAGCGCCACCAATTCTCTCTCGTATCAGCTTGTCTCCAAACTCCCACGCCACCTTCCACACCTCGCTCATTCACACTCCAATGACCACTTTCCACATGCGAGCGCCAATTCTGCAGCACTGCAGACAACTTCGGTCCATGCCGCATCACGAAAGGATTGATTCCCGTCTGATACAGCTCGCTGTGACTTTTCAGGATGGGCCTCCCATCGGACGTTCGGGCATAATGGCGTCGATCGCCCAGTTTGATGGGCAAGACCAGTCGGCATGCATCTTCGAATGGGTTCTGCGCGTTGGGAAATGCATCGAGATACAGTCCACAAGGTACTGATTCCACCGTCGAAAATGGATACCTGAATTTGGCTTCCTTGGCGCTAACAGTGCCAGGACATCGTAAGAACAAGAAGGGAACTTTCATGCCTGCTGTTTCCTTGGGGAATTGCTGCGGGATGTGCTTGAATGGTTGTTGTAGGAATTCCTCAACCTTGGGTAGGCGGATGCCGGGCGCGATGAACCAGATATCCGATTGTCGCGCATGAGAGAGAATCTCGTAGGCAAACCCTCGAGGTATGCCGGCGATCTTGAGGGCAGTTCGTGAACATAAAGGCGCTTCGTCTTCTGGGTCGTAATCCTCGCCCTCGGGATCTGGTCGTGCTTTCGAAATCCCGGCGTTTTTCTCAATCGCGGACACAAGCGCATCCCAGGTGTCAATACAGGCGTGCAGATCTTCGAGGGTGTAGGGCTGCAGTATCCAAGGTCGTGTCTTGTAACGAACGAAGGTCTTATTCTGGACCAGGTCGCCTCCCGTGATGTCCGTCTTGGGCTCCTCGATGGTCGCTTCGTCGTGGATTGCCACTGCCTTCTCAGCTTCGATCATCTCGATGTACGCACTCAGAATTGCTTCCATTCTTTGCCATGGTAGTTCTGGGTTCCTGAGGTCAAATACATGGTGGTATGTGGGCATCAGGAGTGCCTTCCCAGTCTTCTGATCAAAGACTATGCCCGCGGGCTGTGTCACAAGAGCTTCTGAGCTCTTGTAGATGATCACAAATCTATACTTGTCCTCTTTAGGGTCGTCATGGTCGTGGTCCGGATCTTCTAGCACATCCGCCAAGCCCAGCATGTGCGCCGGGGTGGCCAGACCGGAAACATGGTAGAAAAAATTGTAGTTGGGAACCTCAAAAATCTTGGACAGGTATCGGACCAGTTTGGGGCGCAGTATTTGCTTCAGTCTCTCGTTACCATGTGTGCTCCACCAGGTTCGCTTGGTGAGGGTAGAAATCTTTTTGCCCGAGCAGACCCAACCATACAGAGTGAGGGTGTTGTGCAGAGCAGCACAACGGTCTGCATCGATGTCGGTGCCAGAGCTGGCAGGGTTACTCGCCGATACGCGATCTTTTGCGATTCCGCTGAAAAGTGCAGCGGTAGAGCCCGCCATTATTCACCTTCGGATCCTCGTCGACTCGTTTGCACAGCGCAGGCGCGCGCACGGTTGAAGCTTGTGACAAGACCGCACCTGGTGACCTGGGGCTAGACTAGTGAATTGTAAATTTGGTGCCGAATAAGTGCTTTGTGCGAGTCGCGATTAAGCTGTAATAGACATTAAAAGGGTGGTGGTACATGTATGATGTAGCGACAAGTTCAGAAGTGAAGTTCAGGTTGTTGACGGCGATGTCACATGTGACTCTGAGAAGTGCAGGTGTTTGCAAATGGAAGTAATTGAAATGACGTTCGATTTCTGTCTGGCCCCGAGGGCGCTCCACGGCACTTTTGAAGTTCTGTCCCCACTAAGTAGAACTAGGAGGTGCTTCCCTTGTAGTCGCCGCACAACCAACAAGCCTGTCCGTCTTTGCCGTATTCATACCCACGTAGACGGACATGAATGACCTATAACAGGTCCTGTGGTGCCTCAAAATGTCGTTTTGCGATACCCCGTCAGCGAGGTAATGAGCCGTAAGGACGGTAAGGTGAGTTAGGGGACGTCGGACGAGAAATTAGAATAAAGTCGAGTAAAGTTCCATTCATGTGAAAAACTGCTTCTGGCTGACTAGTGTGACAGCGGGCTGACTCACCCGTGCGTACACTAAGTATGTTTTCGAGGTGAACATTCTTGGTCCTCGATTCTTTGCTTCACCAACTCAACCTCTTCACTCGCTGCTTGATGCTGGTCAAGGCTATCACACACAATCAGTCTGCCTTCTGTCGACAGCATCTCAGTCCTGCGTCCTCCGTCATTGCTGCCAATGCGCCTCTTCTCCTCGCCATGGATACCAAAACTTTTCCTGTCGATGTCAGCAACATTGGCATCCTGCACGCCAGCCCATTGCCAGATGACATGCTTGACGAGCTGAGCTTTCAAATCGATGAAACATCTCCCGACGCGCTTCATCTGAAGCAGGCCGCGAAACAGCTCAGGACATCCGACATCCCTGTGGCCTTTCCCACAGAGACAGTGTACGGATTAGGCGCGGACGCGACCAGAAGCGCGGCAGTGCAAGGCATATACAAGGCTAAGCAAAGACCTCTCGACAATCCGCTCATTGTTCACTTCCACTCTCTGAATCAGTTGAGATCTTTGCTCCATGGACATGCATCATCTCAAGCGAATGGCAGTAGTGGAGATCCTATACCAGCTATATACAGGCCATTGATTTCTCGATTCTGGCCGGGTCCACTCACTATCATTCTTCCGAATCCCCAGGACTCACCACTGGCACCAGAAGTTACCGCAGGCTTACAAACATTTGGCGCTCGCATCCCCAGACACCCGCTAGCATTAGCTCTCTTCTCCCTAGCGGATGTGCCCATCGCTGCTCCATCAGCCAATGCGTCAACTAAACCTTCGCCGACAGCAGCGGAGCATGTCGCATACGATCTTGATGGCCGGATAGAGACGATCATTGATGGTGGTCCATGCGACGTTGGCGTGGAAAGTACAGTCGTGGATGGTCTATCACAGCCACCACTGATTCTTCGACCTGGTGGCATCAGTATCGAACAAATTCGTAACTGTCCTGGATGGGAGTCCGTTCAGATTGGCTACAAGAACACTTCTGAGAAAGGCACACAGCCCAAAGCGCCTGGTATGAAGTATCGTCACTACTCACCGAAAGCAACTGTTGTGTTGTACGAAGCTGGAAAGAATCCACCAACCAATGCGAACTTGAAGGCCCAACTTGGTTCGAAGGCCAAAGTCGGACTTTTAAGGACGAAGACCTGGCAGCTGGACATCTCCCCAGCTGCCAGTACAGTGATCTTCTCCAATGGTCATCAGTCCAAACAAGTAAAAAGTGTACCACAAGAAGGCAGAGCAGGCTTTGCCGGCATGCTGCAAACCCTTCAACGGAGCGATTGGGCAAAAGCTCGTCTTGAAACACATATCGTCTCTATCGATGGTGCTGAAGCCAACGTTCTCGACCTTGGTCTGGGGTGCGATACTGATGACATTGCACGAGGCATCTTCTCGGCACTCCGAGACCTGGACAGACAAGAGGTTGATGCCATATTCGTCGAGGGAATCGATGATAACGAAGGATCCACAGCTGCGGCTATCATGAACCGACTTCGCAAAGCTGCAGAGATTCGAGTCGAAGATGGAATTTGAGAATCGCGAATTCTTGGCAGTGGTGGAGCACTGGTCAGCTGTACGGCCAATCAGATATCGTCTGCCTCGGCCGGCGGGCCGGATCAATACCGAAGCAGTTTCTAAGATATGCGGAGGCGATGCGCCCCTTCCATACTCTGCCACTGATACATATAGCGAACGAACCTTTCGCACTCGCCAGCAACTCCATCGGCTACTACTGGTATCACTACTGCGAGCAAATCACATTGAGGGGGAGCGAATGGCACCAGCTCTACAGCAACCACTCGGCGATGCACAGTCAGGCGCAAGCGGAGCTGCTGAGTCCAACGGACATCACTCTCGAAAGAAGTTCACGATATTGGTCACTGGATTCGGACCATTCCAAGACAAGTTCCCGGTGAATCCCTCGTTCGAGATCACGCAACGACTGCCCGAGTGCCTTCCTGCAACGTCTCAGAAGCACCCGGCAATTCGTATCATTCCGTATCCAAAGGCCATACGGGTGGCCTTCGAAACTGTTCGCCAGCTGGTTCCACTTCTCCACAATGACTATGCCGGTACGATAGATGCGGTGCTGCATATCGGAATGGCATCTGGACGCAAACACTACTGCCTTGAGCGATATGCACATCGAGATGGCTACGTCAAGAACAGGGATCTTGATGGCAAGATGCCTTCTGCGGACGAGGGCCGTACCATCTTCGGAGACTGTCCTCCAAAGATGACCACGTCCTTGGACTACGATGACATCTTGCTGAAATGGCAGAGCAATGTTCTGGGAATACCGGAGGGAACACCGGGCTGCGATGCTGAGGTGAAGGAAAGCCATGACGCTGGTCACTACCTCTGCGACTACATTTACTTCAACAGTCTAGCGCACACGGGACGGTGTTCCGGGAAGATGCAAGGTGGCGATATCACAGCGAGGCCGGTACTGTTCTTGCATGTTCCAGCTGAAAGCAATGGAGATATGCTAGAACGAGGAACTACCATCACAACTGAGTTGATCCGAGCGATAGCCGATAGCTTCGCGGCTGGCAAGACGGATTAGGCTGTCCAGCACTGATGCCGCACAGCAGGCATATCTGAGGAGAACTCTGGCGCGATTCTGTCATTTTTCAGAGCAGCACAACATACATAGCGATGGTGTTGAAGGATGTTGATAAAGGATAGGTGATAGTGAAGAACAGCTGGATACATGCGTGCCAGTATTCGCGTTACCATGGTCTCTCTTTCTACGAAAGGTACTACACTTTAGAAGTAGCTCGAACATGAAAATGCCCACAAGTACATATTTCATTCCCGTGTCCCAACAGCCTTTTTCAAGCCACGTTCGATCGTTTCACAGCCACCATGAACCAAAGATACCTTACCTATCTATATCCAGGACAATAGCAGACCTGTATCAGAAAAGATGCCAACATCGCACCTACCAAAATGCCATTGAAGTGCTCTATCTGACCTTACAAACTGGCCCAAGCGAAAGCGATGCCCATGTTCTTCTATGTAAGGTAGAAGTACTTTATACAGCGAACCCCAGCTAAGTGGCCTCTCATCTCCCAGATCTAAAAGCAAACTCTCATTCAGTAAAACTTCCTAACTATCTAAACAAACCTTCTTTCCACCAAAAAAAATATCACACAGTTCTATAATTCTATAATGTTACTCGCGATGTGCAAGAATAAAAAAAGAGACAAGAAAATGACAAAAGAACTGGAGATGCAGGGAATCGAACCCTGGACCACCTCTATGCTAAAGAGGTATTATACCACTAAACCACATCCCCGAGCTGTGATTGGATGACTGACCACCTAGTTTGCTGTATATACAGGCTACATTGTGACGCAAGAAATAAGCAGATGCTGATTGCAAGATGCCAGGAATAGATGTTGTAATTTCTGGTGGACACATGGGCTAGGTAGGTCAGGTAGTTATAGACTGTGAAAAAATGTTATTCTGTACCTAGGTTCCTCCCAGCTTCTGCACAACTATCCATGGCGAAGAATAATAAGACTGTGTCTTACAGACTGTGTGATCTTGAGCAGTCTTTGTCGAAGAGAGAGAGAGAGAGGAAAGTTTTACTTCATCCTCATAGCTTCCATGAACTCATCTTTTCTTTCATCGCCAATTTCAGCTACAATGTCCTTCATAGCCTCGACTTCCACTACGCCCTTGCCATGTTTGAAAACCCACTCGTCTTCTGTCTCCAGCCGAGACTGGAAGGCCTGCCAGTTCTGCGATTTGAGCTCGTTGATATGCTCATGGACGTCTTTTGCGGGACCAGAATAGACCAGAACGCCTGGATATCCAGGTTTGGTAATACCAGAGACAGATGCTGCTGGATGTAGAGCTAATTTTCTCTTGTTGGTGTTGAGGAGATGGTGAAGCCAGACAATGATAGTCGCTGTGCCATCGCTCGCGGCGGTATTGTGGTATTGCTGAGGCGTGGCAGCAACTGAAGCACTGTCTTTGCTCAGATCTATGAAGTCGTTGATAATGGCATCTAGAACTTCTTCGCCCACGTCACGTTGCTGAACACGACGCTTGACTTCATCTCTCAGGTCTTGCTTTCCTGCACTGGCGGAGACAACGTCTGGAAGAGAATCTTGTAGATAGCCATCGGGCAGGCGTAGCGTCAAATTCCCTGCTTCGGAAGTGTAATTGAGTTCTCGCCCTTTGTCGATGAAGACAACTTGTTCTGGAAAGATAGACTGAAGGAGCTCAAGCTCCATGCTCAGTCGTTCATCATTCTGGGAAGTCATCGATCGTCATGTCGTATCGCTTTGGCTTGAGACTCCGACCCGAGTTTGCTGTTCCTTAGATTGACCAAAATTTGCGTTGAACATACATGCACTTGTAGTCACTCGTTGGCAGCGCAAAATCCTCGATTTCAAGCTTGAGGCCATTTTGGTGACGGTTACGTCATTCAGAGCCAGTGGTCAGTTCTCCCGATCCCGTCCGCAGTCGCGTTCGAGGCGTTGAAGGCATGATTTCAAAACGCCTTATTCTCTCCAAGCCGATGGCTTTGTTCATCATCTCCTCATTGCTCGATCAACGTTCGCCCCCAATTCATGTTGCTGAGGTCTGCCACTTTTAGTCCCGCAGTGCAATAGAAGCCACGTCGTCCTTATACCCATTCTGGATCTTATTCACATGATAATTGATGAGAATCAAATGCATCGTCCCGGCGGCGGTACCTGAAGCAGGATCTGCCTCCTCCTCTCTTCAGCTTCTCGCACGATGTCTGCACAGAGACCGAGGCTTGGTGCAAGATGGGCCACAGTTTTCGTTTCAGCCAGCACCTGCCTAATCACCTCATCTGTCTGAACTATGGGCGGTAACATGGGACTCAACACCCTCGAAAGTGTCGCACCCATGAGTAGAAGTGTCTGACTGGTCATTGAAAGAATGGCTTGGAAGAGGTAAGGCAGGTAGCCAGCATGGTTCGAAGCGATGCGCTCGAGCTGGCGCATGCAAGCCTTCAAGCACTTCTCGCACGCTATTCTCACGCCAGGCTCCTTGATGAGGCTCTCCTCTCCAAGCACAGCTTCAATATACGGTCGAAATATGATAGTGCGGCAGGCAAAGTACCTGAGCTTTAGTACCGCCTGTACATGGCCTTCAGGTGGATCGCCATTGCGAGGGAAGCGGATAGGAGGTGGAAGTCCTTCGTACCACTGATTGAGTTGGAACTCGAGCTCGGCAACAATGGGCTCGAGAGAGGCGATCGATTTTTGCTTCTGGCTGTAAATCATGTGTGACACACGGTTCAATAGACGCCGCATAGCAATCTCAGCAAGAAAGTACCAGATATCATCGCTGCCAGGCAAGTCGTCTGAGCCGATCATAGCTGCATCATAAGGGAAGCTACGAGGCAGTCGTATGCTTTCTTCCAGCTGCACAATGCCACTGTGCGGCAGGTCCAGCTCCGCTAGCAGATCGGATTCGATCATCACAATGTTCCAGTAGATTCGCTCGCTCAATTCTCTGACTTGCTCTGGTATGGCCGCCGGGGTCTGAAGCAATAGCTGCAGCTTAGTCGAAGCACTGCAGAGGAGATTCCATGCCTCTAGCGGCCGGACCAGGTACATCAGGTACGCAGCAGCCAGGACGTGACATTGAGCACTTTGAACGTCGTTACGCATCATGAGCATTGGCATAAGAAGCCACGCTGCGTTGAAGTATGCTGTGCCTGGTGGTGGCTGACTTGGAGGGAGGAGAGCGATACTTTGACCAGACTCTGCAGCTTGGCCCAGTGCAAGGACAAGAAGCACGATACAGGTTTCCACTCCATATTGGAAACCAACAGCAGATGCCTGTCGACATAGAGTCGTGAAGGTGTATGGATTGACCACTGCGTACCAAACGTTGACTTTGTTGAAGAAAGACCGTATATATGCTGCAGGCTTGCCAGCCTCGTGCGCCAGGTTCAGGTCAAGGGATGCAGGGGGATGCAGATCAAGCCCAGGTCGCACCAGCTCCAGCTGCATCAGGGCTTGCTGATCACACTGCCTCGAGACCAGATCGCGGATGACTGGCCACTGTAGCAGATGCAGAGCCGGGGTGGTATGAGCCCTGGGCATAGTCGAAATGTTGGTAGCATATCCAAAGCTGCTGGACGGAGCACGACTGGATTCTGCCACAGTCGTGCCCATTCGCTTTGACAGCAGTTCTTCCGAGGCAGTGTTATTGCTCGATGCTGGCGACATGGGCCCAATGGCGGCGCGGGGAGAGCCTACAGAACTCAGTATGTTCGAATGTAACAGACCTTCAATATGTGCGAGCCGCTCTAATATGAGCTTGTCACCAGCATCGAGCTTGATGCCTGGCTCGCGATAGATGCATTCCGCATTGAGCTCTGTGCATAACTTGCACTTTGGCCTAGTTCCATTACATTTCGACTTTCTGCTTCGGCAAATCTCGCAGGCAATGGTCGCCCGACGTCGAGGATAGTCAAGAGGCTCTGCGACGAGCGCTTGCAGATCTGGACGCGAGCCTCCGAAGTCCACATGCCGTGCGATGGGATGATTATCAGGCGACGGTTTCGCACGCTTCGGCGCGCGTTCGCCATCCTGACCGTCGTGCGGGTGGTGTGACTGCTCATAGTCCCCACTACGCCCTGCCAGTCCCAGTGCAGGGTCAATAATGAAGCTGTTCTTGTCCATAATGGTTAAGGTCGCTGCCAATGTGGGCATGGGACGGCCATGGACGCCCTGCCCCTGAAATAATCACTATAATATCCAGCTGGAGACGGAACTCCGTAAGCGCTCTTTGCAACGTACATAACGTCTTTCAATGGTGGCGACGGGCGAGTCTTGGACTTTTGGTGACGACTGACGAGTGAAAGCGTGATTGCGACTCTCGCGCCAAGACGGCTGCCGCTTTACGCGAAACTCTGCTTGGGGAGAAAAAAAGTTCTCGTGCATCAATCACTCGCTCTACACATCACTAATTCAGCCATGTCTAAGCGTACGAGAGAAGAAGCTGATGCTGTAGCTGATGCTGGTGAGGTTACCAGCAAGAAGCTCAAGAAGGATAAAAAAGAAAAGAAAGAGAAGAAGCACAAGTCCAGCGAAGATGTGTCTGTCGCAAGTGGCACTCCAGTCGAGGCAGAGGCAGACAAAGTCGCAACAGACGAGAAGAGCGGCCTGTCAAAAGAAGAGCGCAAGGCCTTGAAGCGCGCAAGGAAAGAGGCTGCGAAAGCTGCCGAGGCAGAGCCAGTCGCAGAAACAAATGATAACGATGAGGCTGCAGCCAAGGCTGCGAGAAAGGCTGCAAGAAAGGCTGCGAGGAAAGCGGAAACGGCAGCGAATGTCGTGGCCATAAAGAGCGAGACCAACGGGAATGCTGCGCAGGTCGAATGTGGTGCAAAAGTGACTGGGGTTGGGAAGAGTGAGGCAGAAAAGTACTACGCCGAGAAGAAAATTGCCATTGAAGACGCAAAGAAGGAAAACATTGGCCCCATACTATCCTTTGACAGCTTGCCCTTCGACGACGCCTCGAAGAAGGCATTCTTCGGGAGCTTCGAGGAGCCGTCTCCAATCCAGGCCTCGACGTGGCCGTATTTATTTAATGGCAGAGACGTGATTGGTGTTGCAGAGACTGGATCTGGAAAGACATACGGATTTGGTGTTCCGTGCATCAATCGCATTTCGAAGGAAAAGAAAGTCCAGGTGTGCATTGTGAGTCCGACAAGAGAGCTGGCACTCCAAATTCAGGAGCAGATGGTCAAGCTTACGACACCGCGGGGCCTCAAGGCCACATGCGTATATGGTGGCACGAACAAGGACGAGCAGCGACAACAATTAAAGGGTAGTCAGATCATAGTCGCAACACCCGGCAGACTCAACGACTTCATGAACGACGGCACAATCGACTTGTCTGGAGTTACATATCTGGTATTGGACGAAGCAGACCGCATGCTCGACAAGGGTTTTGAACAGGACATTAGGAACATCATCAGCTCAGCTGCGCCAGGCGACAAGAGACAAACAGTCATGTTCACGGCAACGTGGCCCGACTCAGTGCGAAAGCTCGCATCCGAGTTCTTGCGCGAGCCGGTGCGAATCATGATTGGCGAGAACGCATCCGGGGAGCTTCGTGCCAACACCCGAATCGTTCAAGAGGTAGAAGTGCTCGGCGAGCGCGAGAAGCAAGATCGTATGCTTGCAATTCTCAAGCAGTACCAATCCGGCAAGAACAAGAATGACCGCATTCTGGTGTTCTGCTTGTACAAGAAGGAGGCCACACGAGTCGAGGAGACGATACGTCGACGGGGCTTCCGCGTGGCAGGCATCCACGGTGATCTCAATCAGGCCAAGCGCGAGGAGAGTCTGGCAGCCTTCAAGAAGGGAGATGTGCCAATCTTGGTGGCGACGGATGTCGCTGCTCGTGGTCTTGACATTCCGGCTGTGAAGTTGGTGCTGAACGTCACTTTTCCACTGACAGTTGAAGATTATGTGCACAGAATTGGAAGGTGCGTGATCGTGATGGTGTTTTTCACAGTTTTGAGGAGGCGATACTGACCTGTTTGCGCAGAACTGGACGAGCAGGACAAGACGGTCATGCCATTACATTTTTTACTGACGGTCTTGAGAAGCCACTTTCAGGTGGCTTGATCAATGTTCTGAAAGGCGCCAACCAACCCGTGCCCGAAAGCCTCTTAAAGTTTGGAACGACAGTCAAGAAGAAGGCTCACGATGCCTATGGCGCGTTCTACAAGGACCCGACGGATATGAAAGCAGCGACCAAGATCACATTTGATTGATGTACAAAGTTTCATTCACACAACGAGTGAAGCCCAGATATACGAATCGACCCTCATCATACAACACTCTCCCCCATCGTTACGAGTATCTGTCGACCTTGAGGATGTGATGAGTACCGCTCATCCCTTGCCATAGTCTCGTCCCTCACACGAGCGCCTCGTCCGCCTCTAGTCGTGGGAGTGTCCGCACTCGTCCTGAAGCTTCGCAATATCTATTGTCTGTGATCAGCCAACATGCTCACGGTCCAACAAGAACAAGGACAAAAAGAAAACGTACCTCCGCCGTCCTTGTAGTACTGGATGCAGGACACGCAATCGTTGAGATCATGGTGATCCACTTGGCAAGCGCATTGAAGGTAATATTTGTCACTGAAGACATCTCCATTGTCTAATAAGAGAAAGTTGCATTAGCGTCATTGGTCTAGTCAAAAAAAAAAAGAGAAGGGTATACATACCTGCGGTAGCAGCACTTCCACAGTTGGTTGCTGTTGAGACCACGGATTGGCATTGTGGGGTTGTCAGGCACTGGTCGGGAACATCGTCCTGGTTGATTTCACGAGCAGCCACAAGAGCGGCGCTGAAGCAGA
The DNA here is from genome assembly GCF_000320565.1 of Sphaerulina musiva SO2202. Lineage (NCBI taxonomy): Eukaryota > Fungi > Ascomycota > Dothideomycetes > Mycosphaerellales > Mycosphaerellaceae > Sphaerulina > Sphaerulina musiva. Next base: position 1,331,023 of record NW_016017387.1, on the reverse strand, counting down.
GAGCAGCGGCGATGAATTTGGTATACATTTTGTGCTTGTTGTTGTTGGTGTGTAGGAAGTTGTTGGTTGTTGGTTTGTTGAAGAGGTAGTTGGATTGAGTTGGAAGGAGATTGCTGTGTTGGTGTTCAGTTTCTTTCTCAGCGTTACATGCAACTGTACTTATATATGTCCAATTCTTCTTCCTCCTCCCTCTTGTGATGAAGGTTTTTCGACATCCGGGCCTTGGCTGGTCATCCCATCCCATCCCATCCAATCCCTACTACCTAATAATAAAACGGCGGTGCCAGCAGCCAGTAGCCTAGGAACGAGAGACGTCCTGTCGTCGTCGTTGTCGTCACGACGTCGTGTTGGAGGCTCGAGCCCTACCTGTCAATTTGGCAGAAGTCCAGGTGGCAGCTGCATACGGAGGGATGTATCCATGCTCTTGCTCCCCCATGTTTCCAAGATCGTGCGTTGCGGCTGAAAGTATAAACAAAACACTGACGAGGAACTGTAAACCTATCGTTGCACATTTCTGAAGGGAAGGGAAGGGGTGCACGGTGCATCATCGTCTGAATCTTCGAACCGGAAAGAAATGGAAAATATAAAAAAAAATACCTTAAATAAAGAAATTGATCGTTTCGAAGAACCTTCCTTCCATAGGCTTCCGAAGCCTCTTCCATGCTCGTATGCAACGCGTGGTGCCGAGGAAGCCATGTTTACAGGCAGGGAGAGTGAGATCAGCCTCGATGATGACACAAATGATGGGGTATAGAAAGGTACTGTCGAATTTGGTTTGTGATAGGTGCAAGGGCATACGAGTCTACGAGAAAACCTCTGTATTAGAAAAACAAACCACCATCAGGCTTGTAGTTGAAAAAAAGATCTAGCACCTACCAAATAGCCTACCTCCTAGCCCTTCCCCCCCCCCCCTGACCCTGAGCTGTCACAAGCTTGTCCCTGCCCTTGCTGGAGAGTGGAAGGCAACGGTCCGGAGAAGGCGGAAGGGAGACTTTAAAACGTCAGTTCAGCTACATGTATTGGCTATTCTCCGCGCCGATCGTCCCCAGATCCATCACGTATTGATGAATATTCGCCCATTCACAAGCCCGTATTAATCCTCCGATGCCTCCGGAAAGATGTCATTTTTTCCTTTTTTTTTCCTTTTTTTCCCTTTCGGTGTCGTGCATGTCTCAGCACCCGTGATGGGCCAGAACCTCACGATTATACCTTACCAGTTGAATTGATTTGATGGGCTTCATCCGTTTCTGGATCCGGAGACGCCGTTGAGAGGCGTTGTCAAAACAGCGATTCCATGCCCTTGACATTTTCAAAACCGACCTATGCCGAGGCTACAGCCTAATGCCACATCCTCCTCATGGCAGACTGTCGCCACCTCCAGGCTCAGCCTCCATCCAGCCTTGAATCTTGAATCCTTGATGTGCTGAGAAGTCTGAAATCACCAGGTCGATCTCAATCCGGGCATCGCTTGATCCGGACCGATTATTGACGCAATTCGACGTAGGTGCCTGAAGGCTGAATCTTTCAAGTTTCAAGTGTCAACGTTCACGTGCAATGTCCGTGGTGAATATATCGTGGACCACGAGATAGACCCTGGATACGCCGTGGATGTCGTTTCAACCAATGGAGGGACGCCAAGTCGGGGCTCCAGACAAGTGATCGCCGACTATCGCCCAACTCAAAACCAACCTTCCTGCTGCATCGAGACACGATAAGACAACACACCCTTCACCACAACAACAACACCACAACACCACAACAGTGACCCTTTCCAGCAAAACAGACATCACCATCGACATCATCATCATCATGTGCAAGCCAGCTGTCTGCGGTACCTGCCGTAAGAATTCCCCTCGTAGCTGAATCCCCCTAAACATCACCACTTGCTAACCCCTCTTTCTCTCACAGAAAAGTCCACCTGGTAAACATTACTTCCCCCCCTCTCCCTCTCCCTCTCTCCAAAACCCCTCACTAACTCTCCGTGTGTTTCACTTCCATCCGTCTCCTCTAGGTGGGGATGTGGCTCTCACGTTCCCAGTGTCATGGACTCGATCAACGAAGCCGATCGCTGCACCTGTGAGCCCAAAGTCGAAAAGGACGGCAAAAGCTATCCTCCCATGGGTAAGAACCCAAGTGCTTAAAAACCACTACCACTACCCACACAAGCCTTGTCCTTTTCAAGCGAAGTTTTGGGATACCGGTTCTGAAACTTTTTGTGTGAAAATTTAAAAGGTCCTGCGTTGGGTATGGTGAAGGCTGCTCTTGGTTTTGGTGGAGCTTCGTCGTCGAGCGATAAGGATGAGTTATGAGTTATGAGATGGAGAGAGAGTGGATGGTAGGATGGTGTGCAAGAGATGAAATCGGAGGAAGAGTGCAGTTAAGTCGGCCTGGCCTGGCCATTAAGGTGGTGGGTGGCTACCCTTACCTTACTCACCTTAAGCTGCACGTGATGAGTGTATGGGGATGATGATGACGACTAAGGTACCTAATTGAATGCTTCAATTTTGCTTGACTCACTCCCGTCGTTCCCATGTCCAAGTCTTCCATGTTTTGTCCGTTCAGATCTACCTGTACCTATAGGAGCTACAAGAGATTACTAACACTTTACTCCCCTTCTCTTTCTCCGTCAACAAGGACAAGGCTACATCTATCTCGTACCTGGTCCCTTAAGACTGAGGCGCGAACTGATATCAGTAACTTACATGGTGGACACACATTTACATGGATGCATGCCAGTGGTCTACCTACCTCAGGTACGTACCTACCTACCTGATCAACTTTTCTCGGGCATTGCAATGACAATCGTGTGTCTGCCAAAAGGCTTTTCCCTGCCTTAGTACGCCAAAATAGGATGATACTGTACCTACCTTAGTGCCATTTACGTTCCCTCGCACTCGAGAGACTCAAGTACGAAGGGAAGGGTGCTGCCAGTATCTTGACTCGAGTTTTTTCACCTACCCACACCCGAAAGACAGACGACAGACGACTAGGGCAGATTTTCCGTCAGCGTGTGACTTGCACCAACAAGAAGCTGTGCAACATCTTCAGTGGCTGTCACTGGCTGACAATGAGACGGCATCTTGGACACAGCGAGTACATGGCTAGGATTAAAAGTGATTTTTGTAACAGATGTACTGTTTCGCAGCTGGAGGGGGTATCTACATGACACTCGCAGTGAAGCTGCAAGAGTGATCATCGGTATCGACGCTGAAGGTACATTTTCCAGCAAAATGTACCTGGCCCGCGAGCTTCAGCGCCGCCAAAAAACAGTCGAGAAAGAAGTGGCCCCCTCGACATCCTCATCTTCATTAGCTAAGGTAGCCACCTTCTCGATCTTGGGGGTTTCCCTTAGCGTGTCGCTATACTGCAGCAGGGCTGCTGACTCTCTTCGGAAGAGTCTCATCATTCAGCGACGCATTTTGCGTAGCAAGGACGATCCACGAAGCTGTACTTCTCTGGAATTCATCAAACCAGTTCGCCCTCCTCGTCTTCATCAGGCCAGTCGCCTTCCTGATCTTCCATCTCCTTGGCTGCTGCCTCGGCTTGTCGCTGGACTTCGGCCAGCCCACTGACGTCCTCCACAAAGCCCTTTTCGTTCAGCGCGCGCTTCACAAACTGCCATGCATCTTTCTCGTAGAGATCCATAATCTTCGGCGAGCAAGCAGAGCAGCAATCATAAGCCTTGCCCTTGATTTGCAACGTCTGCCATGTTGACATGTATCCGCGCAACTGATGAGGTACAGTGCCCAGTGGATGTGAGTTCGGAAGGCTTGGATCAGTAGGAGGCGCCGACGCAATGGCCGTGGAAGTGGGAGGCGACGCTGCAGGCGCGTGGCCCTTGAGCTTGTGCTGCGTGATGGACACGAGGAGCTCGACGCAGTGAGCGGCTGCAATAGGCGCGGCGCCAGGTCGTGTGACTGTGCACTGCTGATCAAGAGTCGCTGACTTCATACTATCCGCTGGTGCAACAACATCTGAGCAGAAGTAGCAGCTCAGTTCATCTGACTGAGTCGCAGCGGCGTGTGAGGTGCCCGACGATGGGATACCAGCGGCGGTCTTGAGAGGATCTGGGTCGTCTGCAGATTGAATGTTGACCACGCCTTCCGTCGTCGCCGCCATTGGCGGATCCTTCTTCTCACGCATGCCGTGTCGCATGACCATGTACGAGTCGAATCCGAGCGCTGCATTGATGACAATCTTGTCCGCTGCTTTGGCCATCACAGTTGGCAGCCAGCGCGACTCTCTCGAATCCATGAGTAGGAAGACCGCATCGTGAGCATCAATCAATTTTCTCAGCTGATCGTATTGCTGCTCCACTTTCGACTCGTCGCCAACGATCGGATGGCCTGCCATGGGCACATTCAGCACCACACCTTCGGCATCGATACCAGGATAGATTTCTCGCAGCGCATCGGCGGCTCGCTGTGCCTTCCACGCGCCACCTTTCTGGCAGTCCTTGAAGGTGTACAGTGGTTGACGGACAGGGTTGGAGTAGCTCACGCGACCATTGTCGACGAAGGTAATTTTGCGCACTCCCCATCCCATAAGATTCCGTGCAACGTATGCTCCGAGAGTTCCAGCGCCCAGAAGGAGGCACTTGGTGCGCTTGATCGTGTCCAGATCAATGGACGGAGAAATTCGCCACTTGATGAGCTTGAGGTTGAGGTCCACTGCTTGATCTGCTAGTCGGGACGGGTCCAAGTATGCTGCTAGGTCGACTGTGCGCGAGGTGATCTTGTTCTGATCACCACGCTCCCATCCAGTCACTTTGGGGAATGCAGTCGCCTTCTCTGGTGGCGGTATGGCCAGGTCTTCAGCGCCCACCGTCTGCTCTGCTGGCTTGGTGGTCACGAGCTCGCCGAAACGGTCGACCTCGCCTGGGAGGAGTGCAGACGAGGCACTCATTGCCGTCATCTTCTTGAGCTCGATTTCTGCTGAGAAATCGTAGACGGGCTCTGACGACTGTAGCGTCATGATCAGAGACGTCGGCTGGTCTCTGCGTGCGTGCGTATCGCGGTAGCTCATGACCTGCACCTTGTCCAAATGCCATCTCTGGCGAACCAAGACCAACAAGTTGCGCAGCATCCATCCTGGGTTCACCGAAAAGGTCGAAGGATCCGCAAAGCAGACGAAACAGTCCTCGGGCTTCGCGTTCTTGAAGAAGCCCGTCTCGTAGCTTGAAAGCGAGCCTATCCACCACAGAAATCCCAGCTCACTGAGGCTCGAAGATCTTGTGCTCTTCGATCTCTTAGAACAAAGATTGCCGTCTTCTTCCTCCTCTTCGACTTCGCCCCAGCCTCGCTTCCACTCTTGCTCGAGCACGGTCTTTCGCAAGCGCTTGGCCAGGAAGAAGCCGTGTTGGCGGGCGTCCACGCTGTATTTCCATGTCTGCACAGCATCTACCAGCAACGTCGTCTCTTTCTCTTCCAGCTTCGTCGTGGCAGATTCCGGGTCTTCCGATGGTGCAACCAAGCGCCATTGTGGGTCTGAGTGGAGGGCGGGGTAGCCGAAGTGGTAGGTGAATTTGTACTTTTTCAGATCGGCATAGCATAGTATTGAGAAAGAGGTGAGCAGAGAGGGGCATGAGAATATGGTTCCATCACTAATGGCGTCCCAGATCATGCGTCCAGCTCGTTCGATGTGTGCAGCCTTGTCAACCTTTCGGAACTCCTCAATGGTGTTGAAGTTCTTAATCAGGCCTTCGGCGCGGTAGAGTCCTCTGGGTGGCCTAAGAGCAACTTGTCAATACATGCGACTCTCTGAACGGCACCTCGTGTTCACGACTTACTCGTCGGCTGTGAGAGCCGAGCCGTGGATCTGCATGCGAGTGCTTCGCTCGGGCGCATCGGTGTGCTTCAGCTCGTACAGACCGAGCACTTTACGCGCCGATGAATCCAGCTTGTCATGATTGATCTTGAGCGAAGCGAGCGACGAGTAGAAGGAGAGCTCGATGTCGGAGGACCAAGGAGCGTACTGCAGCAGCAGCAGCATTGCGGCGGTGGTGACAGTCGTAAAGACGACAGCGGTGGGGGTGAGGAAGGGTCAATGTGGTGGTGGTGGGGGGTGATGCTGGTGCTGGTGGGCGGAGAGAGGGAGAGTGGTGCGGTGGGTGAGCGAGCAAGTTCGAAGTGAGGATGTTGAGGACGAGGTAGAAGGTAGGTATAGGTATGACACATCGGGCAATCACAACAGTCGATCATGCGACAATGCGGTCGTGAGGTTGATCGCGTGTTCCTGCAGCAATGAGCGCCCCACTTCCGCAGCCCGCTTCACTTTCGTGACGAGGGGGGCCGGGGGCACGCGTGGAGAGAGAAGCATTGTTTACCTTACCCTCCATCGCCCGCCCTTCTCGCTTTGATCTCGCATACCAAAGACAAAGGGGGAGGGATAGGGGGCGATTAGGGGATGAGTATCATCATGGCCTCTTCTCATTATCACTGTCTGATGGACGTGGACAATAGACCGCGATACCCCCGTGTGTGACTTGTGGTTGTTCACGTCGCGTCCGAAATAAGACGCGCTAGCCAGAAGCTTACTTATCAGATGGTCCTTTGTCCTGCTCTGTCTTTGATATACATGGCACATGACATTGGAAGCCTGTTCTGTACGCAAGTTGTGCCCACCATCAGATGATATAGCCGACCGACGAAGCAATAGCAACGAGCGGCCTGGTCACCATGCTAATTGGTGTTTGCGGCGGCGAGTCTATTACTGCAGCCGTCCAGATTCTCCACCACCCGCTCATGTTTCACAGGTATATGCGCCGGCAAACATTCTGTCCTCGAGTACCTAGTCCAACGCCACAATTTTCAAGTTCTTACTCTCTTGAGGACCACATCGACACCAGCAATAGAGACTTCCGCATCTGAAGCCCACGTCTCATCGACCAAGAGGCACCCTGGCACAACATTTTCCAAGATCGAGGACCTCCTCGATTACACCACCAAATATTGGCAAGAAAACTTCGTGACGACCTCAATCCACGATGAATCCATCCTCGAAGTCCTCTCCCGTCGCCCCTTCTTCATCCTCGTCCACATCGACGCCCCCATCTCCCTTCGCTGGACACGCTTCAAACAAAAATGCCTCTCCTCCAATCTCACCCCTCCCACTCTCGAAACGTTCGTCCTCCGCAACGACGAACATCTCTACGATCCATCAACAGGTCTCGCAACCGTAGCCAGCAGAGCACAGATCAAACTCTTAAACTCCACCACGTCCCTACCCAAACTCTGGGCATCTCTGGACAGCTTGAACCTGACAGATCCGAGTCGTATCCGCCCCGCCTGGGATCACTATTTCATGACCCTAGCTTCCCTCGCCGCAAGAAGATCAAACTGCATGCGCAGACAAGTCGGGTGTGTCCTAGTTCGCAATCGAAGAATCCTGGCCACGGGGTATAACGGCACACCCAGAAATATCAAGAACTGCGCTGAAGGCGGGTGTCCCCGATGCAATGGTACGACTTCTTTACAAGGGACTTCTGGTGGAGCAGATTTGAGCACGTGTCTGTGCATTCATGCCGAGGAGAATGCTTTGCTGGAAGCAGGACGGGAGAGAGTGGGTGACGGGGGTGTACTCTACTGCAATACGTGCCCCTGCTTGACATGTACCATCAAGATTGTGCAAGTGGGAATTACGGAGGTGGTATATAGTCAGAGTTACTACATGGACGCCGAAGCTGCGAAGATCTTCTTGGAAGCAGGCGTGAAACTGAGGCAGTTTCGTCCACCGAAGGAAGGGCTCGTGGATCTGGGCATGATGTGGGAAGATCTCGTGAGTAGTGGGAGAGCGCCCAGACGGACGGGGAGATCGGGAGATGCAGAAAGTTGGACTCATGGAGTGTTCACTGTAGAGGAGGATCAGAGGAATGTGAAGGAGAAGATCAATAGCGGAATGAACGGGAAGTGATCATGGGCAAGGTGATGAAAAACATATAAGTCATGCAGCACCACAATCGTATGAGTACATATGTACCTACCTAGCAACGAGCGAAAAGCAACATCCCAATCCTGCTTCTATACAACCACCACAACGATAAGCTTCAAGACGACCAGACAACAACAGAAAATAAGTAAAGGCGCGGTAAGGCCCGGATGATCGCAAATGGAACATGTCATGAACGCCGTTGAAAATGTGATCAGATACAGCTAATGGCTACACTGGTCTGCATCCACCTGTAGTCAACGTTGGAGGCATAGATGCACTGAGGTCGTGTATGAACGACATCCATTATTTCTCTCTCTCTCTCTCTCTCTCTCTCACGGAGGGGGAAGGTTACGGACCGATGCTTTCAAGCGTGAGCAATGTTCATAACTGGCCTCAACAATCAGATCTTCCCACAGCACCTTATGCTTCTTGTCTGTCTCATGTATGCATCTCGTCATCTCGAGTGAATGGTCATCATCCTTCATCCCCGTCCGTTTCGAGTCGTCCTTCATTACCAGTTTCCTATAGCTCAATTTCCTCTTTCAGTGAAATCTCTCTCTCAAAGAGTCAAACTAGGCAACCCGCTACTCCCCTGCCTGACATGCGCCTTACTGCCAGCAAACAGGCTTTTCCAAATAAAGGCTTCACTCAACAACAACTCAATGTCCTTTTCTGTCCAATCTTTGGTCGGCAAAGATTGCAAAAACATCATGATGCTCTGGAAATCCATAGTGACGAGTTTGTCTGACCATTTCACCAGAAATGCCGCGCAAACGTATAAATGAAAGGCGGAGAATCCTTGATCTTCGGCCTAGTGTGACACATACAGTATTAGCAGAGGAAGTGGAGAGGGTGCTGTGCGATGCGTGGAAGGGGGAAGCGAACTCACGAGATATGTATCCCACATCCTGATGGTATTCCTTACGGAGATCTCTCTCATGAGCAGACAGTTCATCCATCGGAAGGAGAATTGGATGAATTCCACGCCTTCCTGTTCCATATGTTTTGCCAAGGTGCCATCAATTCTTGCAGTCAAGTCTCTTAACTGTGCGACTTGACGTTGGATTCCAGGTTGGGCGTGGATGTAATTGTCTTGAATGCCATCGAGCAGCTTCGTCAAACACCAAAAAGAATCAGCTTCCACAGCATCCAACACTGCTTTGGGCAATTGACCGGGGTCCATGCCTGAGTCGACTTCGGGATCGGTGATGTATTGTCCGAGAAAGACTTGCCAGAAAGGCGTAACGAGATCGTTGATGCCTTGGACATAACCCGAGGCGGGATGACGGATGGCCCACACGTAGAGAATCCGTTCTAGGGAGCGTTGTGTGGCCTCGTAACGGTACAGTTCCAGATGCGGATTTGTGCGAGGTACATCGATGCTGATTTGATGCCACACTGTCTCATCCAGACCCCGCCCTCGTGTCCGTGGAGAAGAGGGAGAAGCGGTGGCGTCTGCCAACCTCTCCCCTCGCTCGAATGCTTGTCGGACACCGTCCAGGTATTCTTTTCGTTTTCGCTCTAGTGCGGCGACGCGTCTTTCAGAGTTCGTAGGAAGGTAGCCGAGAAGAAGCTGCCATGTCATGGCACGGACTTCGCTTGGTAGGCCAGACCATGCGGAGTCTCTCAATTCGGCGAGGTTGACAGATGAGGATTGCAATATTCGCTTGAACTTGTGAATGCGTGTCGTTCGTGCCGAGTGCGCTTCAGCTTCCTTTGCAGTCGCATTCATAGGTAGTGAAGGATGCGATATCAAGTGAAGGCTGTTGGCTGGATCCCGTAAAATTTCCTTGTACTGTGGTCGCAAGATCTTTTGTCCTTCGGTGCTCTTCTTGAGCGATGGATATGCTGGGAGTTGGGTCCGCATTTCTGCCATATCCCCATTATCCATCGCCCATGAGGCGGCGGAGGCAGGATGACTGGTCCCATTTCTGTTCAATGTCCCGCCGAAGGCTTTGCTATTTCTCTTCCCAGCACCACTGCCATGCGCTTCAATGCCACCTCCACCGCCACCGCCACCTGGATCTTTCCCCTTCACATTCGCCAGTCGCTTGTTCTTGCGACGCATAGACGCTATACTGGGCAGACCAAACTCATCCTCATCGTCGTCCAGACCAAAGGCATCGGCTTCATCGTCATCGTCATCGTAAGCATTGCTCGATTCCGACAGAAAGCTCGAGTATTTGGGTCGCGCAGGAGGCGATCGCGTGCCGCCCGGCGAGGGAGTGTTCCTGGTGGTACGTGGGGCGGTCGGTGGTGTTCGTGGTCGATCATTGCCCGAGAGTGACCTAGCTACACGCATGAGCACAAGAACATTGGCATACCACTCACACTCGGCCTCCACAGGTCAGGCCATGTCAGGTCAGGTCGTACAATTGATTGAGATTGAGGACGTCGGCATGACTGTATGAGGCCCCGATCACCTTGCGCGGGGGCTCTGGCGTGTCGGAGTTCTGGCGACTCGACGGGTATCCTGCCGCATTGTTGTTGTTGCTGCTGTTGTTGCTATTGTTGTTGTTGTTGTTACTGCTGTTGCTCCGGTTGCTGCTGTTCGAGGTGGTACGCCAGAATGGAGATGCCGTGCTGTTCGTCTGCATCAGTGAACAGTCGAGCGCGTGATGCCTCGGGCGGAGGAAGGGAGGCAGCTCACTCAGTCCGGTCTATGAATTCCCAAATGTCCATATTAGAGCGCGTCGGGGGCAGTAGTTGGAGTATGGGCACGAACCGACCTGGACCATCTCCTGTGCGCGATGGCATTAGCCAGTTCATCCATATGGTATGGTATAGTAGGTATGGTATGGTATGATATCGTGGTATACAGTGGTAACGCCAGGCACGGCCCACATACACACATCCTCTCTCTCGCTCGTACGTACCTGATGAGACGGCTTCTTGAAGTTCATGGTAGATGTCGTCGCCAATATGCACGTGTAAGGTACCAGCGGATGTGGTATGCAAAGGGAGGGTAAGGTACAGTAGTGGTTGACTACCTTGCTACTACGCAATGCACCCAAGCAACCTGACTGTACACAAACGGCATACCTCCTCCTACGCCGACACTACGGTACCCACCTTTATAACATGGTTAGTCACCGTTACCCCATTATTGTAATTTGTACCTTTTGGTGGCTGACTACTACCTCCGTAGTGAGGAGAACTGACGGATCGGAAATATGATTCGCCGGAGCTCCGCCTCGCTGATTTAATCACAAACTGACAACTGAGAGCTGCCTGACCTCTTCCACTTTTATCACAACCTCAGTCAACTTCATCGACACAACACCACATCCACCACCTACTCTTCCGCCTCTCGCATTACCACTCATCTTCCACCCCATTGACACGCCTCCCTTCGCCGTTGCGACATGGCCGAACCCGGCATGGACGATGAGGATCTCTTCGCCGATCTGTAAGTCTGCGCGTCAAGGTACCAGTCACCACGCCCGCGCACAACACTAATTTTCACCAGCTACGATGGCGACGACACCGCGAATGACACCCCGGCCCCCGTCGTGAAGCCGGAGGTCGACCCGCAAGATGCTGCTGATGCTGCTGCCGCTGCCGCTGATGACTTTCTCAGCCAGCAGCAAGCCGAGCCCGTCACCGAGACAAACGAAAGCAATGGCTTCAAGCAGGAGCAGTCATACGATCAAGACATGGGCGGCCAGCAGAACGAGTTCCGAGAGCCGGAGCCTGACAATCGACCATTGATTGGAAGCAAGGAAGATGGGTAAGTACTTTTTCCCTTTGTCATTTTTGCGCGGGCATGAGCGACAGCAGCAGCACTTAATGCGTGACGAACTTTGTCACATAAAGAGCGGGGACCCGACCATCAGCATATCACAGCTGAGATCCGCGCTCTCATCGTGGAGCGTGATGTGTCAAAAGGAGGCACCGCTACGTATGAGGGTGACAGTCTGGTGAGGCGCGCAATTAGCGCCATAACACCAGCGGGATACCCATACGCTGTTAGAAACACAAAGTACAGCCTGGCCTGCGCCTGCTGCAGTTTGTCTACTGGCGCTGCGATACACAATCGTGCGTTGTTATGCAAGAACGTCTCTCTGGCCGTGTTCACAAGCACCACCGGCGTCATACAGCACAAATCATACAATCTTGCAACTCGAGGGACACTGGCACGCGCTTCTCCAACTATCGCATGGTTGGCCCCAATTCGTTCACAATGCGCACTCCGGCAAAGCTGGAGACAACGCGTTGTCGATGCTGCAAAGCCGAAATCCTGGAGCCGACATTGTTGGAGGCGGGTGGTGGCATTCGCAGAGAGAGCAGAGCGCAGGGCGTTCAGGGAGTAGTCCGAGTGTTCGAAGTTCACGTTCATCAGATACTTGGTGCACAATGTTGCGTATCTGGCGGTGAAGGTATGAGGAATTCGAAAGATGCGAAGCTGCTGGACAACTGGTTCTTCACATTATCTACTACCATGATGCTACCTGCTGTGATGTGCTTGGTGGAAGGACATGTATTGGGCCGTTATACCAGATCAGGAACGCAAGTACAACTCAGAAGCGCAATAGCTTGAACACAATAACCGCTCCTCAGCGACAAATAGCAGATCATGCAGACAGGCAGACAGATATCATCAGAGAGGAGATAGCCGATATAGCCATGCCGCTGAGCCAGTTTCTGCCACGCCTAGACGTGCGCACATGGCCAGCATTGATAGCATGCAATCAGCTTGAGATACCGAAGAAGCACGAGATCAGAGACCATACCACAGTCGCCATCGTCATCCTGATGAGAACCCTTTCTTTCGGACAGAGTTCATGGTGTTCGGCTACCCCACTCTGCTGGTATGAGATGGCGTTCCGCGTTCGTATCCATCTCTACAGAGGCACGTGCGATATACTACTCTGCATTGCCGAATACGGCGCGAACGACATAAGCTGGAGAGCAGCAGCTGGAAAGTCTGTGGTGTCACTGCCACTCAACCGCCAACGTCTGCCGACTGTACTCTGCAGAATTCCCTCTTGAACAGAGTTCGTGGCATCGGGGTCCCCCGCATCGTTTCCAATGCCACATAAATCAAGAACTCAAGCAGAACATTGTTGTGCCCTCCGGAAGGGTTTCAAGCTGGCGTGCTCGTCAGAGATGCGGCATGTTGGACGACGTATTCGTGGCAGTTTCAATCGAGCAAAGACGAGGGGGCGTGCGGCGGATATGTGCTGGATGGACTGGACATGGACTGGACTATCTCACTACTCACGCTCACGCTCACGCTCACGCTCACGCTCACGCTCACGCTCACGCTCATGCCTGCGCTGCTGTCCCGGGGTTATATACTGGACTTTGCAAGATAGCTAACGATATGCTTATAGAAAGATGTTCATTGGCGGCCTTAATTGGGAGACGACTGATCGTAAGCCTCGAATATCAAAACATTTGGTGACCACATCTAAGATCGAACAACAGAGTCTCTCAAAGATTACTTTTCCCAATTCGGAGAAGTCATAGAATGCACAGTCATGCGCGACGGCGCCACTGGTCGATCAAGAGGCTTCGGCTTTCTCACATTCAGAGACCCAAAGACAGTCAATACAGTCATGGTCAAAGAACATTCTCTCGACGGCAAACTTGTAAGAACATGCCAAGATGCTCGCTACCGCCGCAAGGCAAAGCAGCAGAAACTCGAGACGACGAAGGAATGATCCACTAACACACACGTTTGTGCAATAAAGATCGATCCCAAGCGTGCCATTCCCCGCGATGAACAAGAGCGCACAGCTAAGATTTTCGTTGGTGGTGTATCACAAGATGCTACCGAGCAGGACTTTGAAGCTTTCTTTCAAAAGTTTGGCAGGGTGCTTGATGCTACGCTCATGATGGACAAAGATACTGGACGACCACGAGGATTCGGCTTCGTGACTTTCGACAACGAAATGGCCGTCGAGCGCACACTGGAAGGCCCCCTTGCCATTCTCGGTAAGCCCATCGAAGTGAAGCGTGCCCAGCCGCGCGGTAAGATGGACGAAGAGAATGCTGGCGGCCGCGGCGGCTTCGGTGGAGGCCGTGGAGGGCGAGGCGGATTTGGAGGCGGTGGTCGAGGCGATAGTGGCTTCGGCAACAATAACAACAATCAAATGGCCGCCGCACCAGCCCAGGACGGTAACGCGAACACCATGACCCCCGCTATGATGGCGCAGTACTGGCAGCGCATGCAGCAGTACTTTGCGCAGATGCAAGCTATGCAACAAGGTGGTGGCATGGGCGGTATGATGGGTGGTATGAATCCCATGATGATGCAGCAAATGCAAGCCATGCGCGCGGGTGGACAGATGAACCCACAAATGATGCAGCAGATGATGGCAATGCAAGGCGGCGGAGGCGGCATGCAAGGCTCGCAATCTCCCATGAACGGCGGAGCTGGACGTGGTGCTCCTAACAATGGTAATGGCAATGGTGGTGCTGGAGGCGGAAACCAGTCAGGATTCTCAGCCCAAGAACAACTCATGTTCGAGCAACAGAAGTACGAACGCCAAACCCTGGCTCGCATGCAAGGTCAAAACTTTGGGGGCCAGAATACGTGGGATGGTATGTACGACGATGTCCCACCTCCAGACGGCATGGGACCTGGACCTCAACGCGGCGGCTTCGGTGGCGGTCGTGGTCGTGGCGGCAGACAAGGCTCTGCTCAACCACCCAACCCCAACGCTCCAGTAGGCGCTCCCACAGGTCCCAAGAATCACGGTCGACCCGGTGCCAACTATCGTGGCGGTGGACGTGGTGGACGTGGTGGAGGCGGAGGCGGCTATCATCCTTATGCGAGAGGAGGGAATTAGGAGCACCCACCGAATCATCAACAACATTATTTGCAGATGAATGGCATGAATTACAGCAGCAGCGGAGGACCACAACGACAATATCTTCACCACAACAACAGTATGCGATTTGCCGGCGTAAGCAGCGGTGGAAATTTGTCGAAGGGAGGTCTCTTCTTTGGTTCTGGTGTTGGTGGTCCTCCTCCTTCGTTTCCTCATCATCCTATCCCGAATTGCGGTGGAGCCACTGGACCTCCATTTCAACTTCCAGTTCAACAGCAGCACCAGCAGCAGGATCCCTCTCTTGGTGGTTACAACATGGCCTCAAAGAAGAGATCTCATCACGGTGGTGGTGGTAGTAGGAAGGCTTCACGACGTAAGATGCGGGTCGACCTCGACCGACCAAAAGACGATGGTTGGGCCTGATGACGATGATGATGATGGATACTTTTTTATTTCACATCTGCGATTCGGTTCGTTCGGGCTCTTATCGGGAAAAAAGAAGAGGGTGGTCGTGAAAAAAAAAGATCCTACGGCGTTTTGAAAGGAACCAAATGGCTGGCTGGCTGAATGATTAGCTGGTTCACAACGTACCTACCTTCTTAGGTAGTTGATTGGGCTGCTGATAGGATGGATGGATTTTGAACAGCGAAGTGTTCTTTATCGTAGAGAATTGTTGTTTCTCTTTTTTACCCTTTTTCCATTCCATTCCATTCCTTGCCTTGCCTTTGATAACTGACTTACTGGATCACTGACTTACTGGATCACTGACTTACTGGATCACTGACTTACTGGATCACTGACTTACTGGATCACTGACTTACTGGATCACTGACTTACTGGATCACTGACTTACTGGATCACTGACTTACTGGATCACTGACTTACTGGATCACTGACTTACTGGATAACTGACCTACAGGTTCACTGGCTGCTTATAGTGTGTGGATTCTTTTCTCATGCTACGTAAAGGGGAAGCAACGCTCTTTTCCCACACCTATACGAACCTTGAAAGTAGGTAGGTAGGTATGCAGAATGAAAGGCTGTGCGAGACACTAGGTACCTAAGTAGGTACTGTTGAAGTACCTACCTTGATACTGGTTCCTCGCTATCCGCCCTGCATGGTGCGAATATCTTTGATTCTTGCTGCTGGCGCTGGCGCTATCGTCTCTGGATGTAATGCCTCACCATCTGCTGCCGCCTGACTTGCTGCCTGTTCCTGATGTGAAATCTGGAGCCGGTCTGTCCTCTGCACTGCGCTCTTGCTGTATCTTCTTCACTTGCGCTTCGCTCCAGCTTGCAAGTCACGCGAACCCGAGAAACAGCCGAGCGATATTATCCAGGTCCGTCAGGTTGAGCCCAGCCTTTCCGAACCACTGCTCATAGTTTGAGCACTCCTCCATGTTCTGAACAACGAGGTCGAACAGCGGTTTGTGTGGTGCACCGAGACCATAGTAATCAAAAACCTCACCGTTGACTAGAACCTTTTTCTCACCATCGTGCTGGAAATACAGTGTGAAGAATGTGCGAAAGGGTGTGCCAATGTTGAGCTGGACATTCTTCATCTCGAATCCGTTGGCATTATCCATCATCTCGAGTCGCGTGCGCTGTTCGGGGGAAAGGTAGACCTTGCCGCAGTCTTGGAATCGAGGCTTCTCGTGCTCTCCGAAGAATTGCTTGAGGAGTCCATCGTAGTTTGTCCAGACGGTCACAATGACAGTGACGTTTTCGAGAAACGCGTCGAAGAGTTCGTCTTTGTGTTCGGGGTGTAATCTGCACTCGTCTGGGTATGTTAGATCTTGGAGAGGCACGTAGAGCTTGCCGTACATCAGCTTGCAGTAATCTCGCAAGCTTTGAGATACCGATGTGGTAGGCGTTTGTGCTCGCGAAGGCTCCTCCGGAAGCACAGGCTCCATGACTTCCATGTAGTTGTCCGCCGTCTGAAGCTCACCGAGCAAGTCTGCTTCAATCTCTGTCTCGGGCTCTCCCTGTCCTTGACTGTCCTCAGCCTCGCACTCGGTGGACACTAATGATGCCATCTATCGCGCTGTCAGTATCCGTGACTCATCTTCGGAGGGTATCACTGCCAGGATACTTACATGACCACTGCGAGTCTCGGTTGGCGTAGAGTCTTTTCCTTGTTCGCTGAAGTAGGTATAGTGCTCGCTGATGCTCTTTGGCGGCGTACTGTGCGTGGCGATCACAGTGCGATCTTCCATCTCGTCAGCAGGCGCGGGAGTGAGTGGCGACGAGAAAGTAGGCAGCGACGGTGGCGAGGTCGAGTGCCTCTTTGGTGGCCGCTCACCCGGCAAGCCGTCATTCAGCAAGTGCTTCATGTTTGTTGGAAGAGGCATGTTGTTTGCGTCGCTCGCGTGGTGTTCGTTGATGGAAAGGTGATGCCACGCTTCACTCCACTTCCAGGTGTTCTCGTTCTCGACATAGGCACAAAACCTGTTCACACACGCGCAAGCTGCTACCCCAGTCCCGTGCGCACGGCGCGTCCTCGCCACGCAGAGCGCGCGCGCGCGCGAATGGATGCGGAGGCAGGAGCGAGAGCATATTCATACGTCTCGCGTCGGTGTCTTCAGACTGTATCTTCAGACTGTATCCTTTTCTGCTGGCTGGCTTCTAGGCCGCGCTGCATGCCATCTCTTCGTTGTCCGCATCTAGCACACTCTACTCCAGCTTGCTTGCGCCATCATAGACCAGCTCGTCGCAAGATGCATCACCAACTGCTGCACGCAGACAGGTAGGAGAGTACAGAGCCTTGTGTGTTGCAACGCGACCTCGATGTCGCCTTTCACGCACCACAACGCCTACCTCTTGTCCAAGTTCAACCACATCCTCGTAGCAACAACAGTCCCTCACTCTCTTCTCCAAGCCCACGCTCTTGTGCGCAAAACATGATGAAAAGACAGCAGCTTGTGCTTGGGTTGGCCAAAAATTCCGTACCGATCCGAAGACCAATACGAGCAGTCAGTTGATAGTTTTCAACTAGCAAAAACGCAATCTCGGACGAATCCTCACTGATATGCGTAATGCCCTTGCACTCTGTTTGGATGTCAGTACGGATGAGAAAATGTATGGGGTGGGTTGGGGGATGACTGACCGGATGAAGAGGAAAGTGTTTGGAAAGGCGAGAAATTACTTATACCTCAGCTTCGCTAGTGCCGGCAACGTCCGCAGCTTGGTTGGACGATAGCTGTTCTGAGATATGATTCGCCGGTATGAGAGCTGCACTAACACCAACCTGAGGCATCCAAAATCCAGCGCGTTCTCCAGGCTTGTGGACATTCGCGACCTCGAGCTTCAACAATAATGCGCCAACCGACATAACGAGACCAGCTCCACGCAACAAGAGTTGCGCATTCCGTCAAGATGCAGAACCCGTAAGTGCGACCACTCTGCATTCTGTACAGCACCTACTCACTACGTACTTCTTCCTCCACAGCTCCCAAGGAGTCGCTCCCCAACTGCAGCCTCACGTCCATCTCGTGTCCGGCTACCGCTTTCCACATGTTGCGACACTCGGCATCGAACAGGTATACCACTACCTCTTCGAAGCCCCCAAAATCGTCAAGACGCTCTCGCCCATGTCATGGCACTACGTAACACCCCCGCAAGACGGCACGCTCTGGCTGGAATGGATTCCTCTGGAGAAGATGGACCACCCGTACTCGTCCGATGGCTACATCTGGGCCGACATGGAGCATTCATTCAGACAAGAGTACAATGGCTATACAATTGAGTTGCGTGTGCAGGCGGTGGGCTATCGCCCAGGCCATGATCAGATGGCAACTCATGCCCGGACACGCTACCACTTCATCGCCAAGAGCCCTCAAGTGGCCGCTGCGAACCCGGATCCGAGTTTGTGGCTTGTACATTACCACTCGGCCGATCCTAATCAGATCATGCCGGCTAGTCAGGTGCCAGTCGCTCCGCAGACGCAGCAGATCATCACACAGAGAAGGTGGCTGGAGAGCCAAGGGAGGTTAGATCGGAGGGACTTTATGCTTCATGATCGAGAACATTGGCCGACTCTGAATATTCCCGGTCAACCAACTATGCAGCAGGCAGCACATCCTGCTGGAACGCCACAGAGAGGCTATGGCGCATACCCTCAGCAAGGCCCGCCTGCGAAGAAAGCGCGTACTTCGGGACCATCTGGACTGGCCATGCCTGGATCAAGCGAGGGCTTGCCGGATATGACTATCGAGGCAGAGGAAGATACTTCACTGGGAGATTATTTTGATCACCTCACACAGCGAGACATCAGCTTGGCACGGTACACACAACATCACCGATGGATGGAAGAAGTCTTCTCCTCACCCTACGCCACGAGTCAGATTGTGCCTCCGGACCTTGGTTTGGGACTGATGGGTGAGCTCAAGGGATTGACTGAAGGAATTCTTGCCCCGCCCAACACAGATGTGAGAGAGGTCGACATGCCCAAGCCAGCCAAGGCCAAGGAGGCCGAGCCTTTTACCAATTTGACGCAAGATCAGGTCGAAGAGTTCAGCAAGCGCGTTGCGAAGCATCTGGAGCAGGGACAAGCTGAAATTGAGAAGATGAAAGCCGATCATGCGGCAAAGATGGCGGAGTGGAGACAGAAGAAGACACCGGTGCGACCACCTCAAGCTGCGTGATTTGCGCAAGGAGATGAGATGGATAGTACCTAGATACTCTCGTGAGCTTAGCGTGGCGTCTGGAGGTCGAATTATTGATTACTACTTTATTCAGCCTAGCTCAATATATGAGGTGAGCACTTGAAGCAGGGGAAATTCTCTCTCTAAGGTGCAAGTACTTTGCCTCGCTTAAATAGCCTGATGCCTGGGCCCCAGCACAGGTCTAGGGTGTAGGGCGTTGATAGCTGAGGATCCTCTTTTATGATACTAGGTATGTACCTTAGGCGACAGGTCCGTTCCTTCTCGGTATGCCGACTGAGTACAGCAATAAAGGTACATAGCCCATTCGGCTTCATCAGCTGATAAGTAATGTACCTGCGCGTTAAGAGTAGTTCAGGTACATGTTCTATGCAGCCAGGTTCCCCTGATGGAAAGACAGGCGTGTTTTATCCTTACGGATTTTCATCAACAATTAGCCAGACTTTTTTTTATTGTTCCCCGACGGCGTGCGTGATATTCATACGCTTGAGGTACCTACATACCTTGCTTTACCTATTATGTTCTATGCATGAAGGATCAACTACATCTATCTACCTTACAGTGGAAAGAAGTGCAAAGTAGTAGGTAGTTGCAGGCTATTGTTGCGCGCTGGATTGGGAAAGATTTTGCGCCTCCAAGGTACTACTATCGGGAATGGTGTTCGGGATAATTGATTCTATCTACTGTGAGAAACTCTCTTTCGTAGGTAGTAATGGGGTAGCAAATGGAGGGAGTAACTACCGGAGTCTCTTGTGTGAAGATGGCTTCTCCCTTGAAGTCCAGGCCTCGAATGCGATAGCCAAGGTCTGAAGAGGGAGGTACGGTACGGTACCTAGGTAGGTCAACACAGGGCCAGCCGAGGGCGGCAGTTCGTGACTACAGGTGAACGCACTCCCACTCGCACACCCCCTATGGCGAAACAGAAATTGGAAGTATCGCATTGATGAGTATCTCTCTCTCCCTCTCTGTTTCTCGGATATGTCCGGACGCAGCACATACCAAACGTGTTGCGATACATGACCTGATGGAGTGGGAGAAGCGTTTCGTGTGCGACTGCACGATCCGGCGGCCTGGGGCACGCGTTTTTTCTCGATCTCCCACGGACATGACGTCTGTCTAGACTTTTCTTTGGCCTCTGCGCCCTGCATTGGCGCCGCTGCTTTGAAGAGAACGACGGCTGCATGTACATATACATACCTTAGCCAGAGGTGGCACAGCGACACGGAGGCGTGGGATGAAGATGCAGCTGGCCGTTCAGCGCAACGTGGCCATCGTCCAGATGTCTGCACAACGTCCTTGCTCTGGTGCGGGTGAGGAGAGTGTGTGTCACTGGTACTCTGAAGGGTCATGATGCTTTCGGTACCTTGGCATATTCCTTGCCAGCGCTTGCTGCTGCTGCTGGATGTGGTGCGAGGCGAGGATGCAAACGGAAGGTGATGACTGATGACAGTGTGTCAGTGGAGCCTGTGGAGGACAGCGAGTCCGTGGGGCACACTGGGGCGTGCGATCGACACCAACCGGAAACCGCTGTCAAAAAACAACGTGGTCTTGATTAAACGTCCGACCTGGTCTGGATCTGCTGCCGCCGATAGGCTATCTCGATGTCCATTCTGCTGCTACTGTACCGCCCGCAAGGCTCACGGCATGGCCTAAAACCGAAAAGCAGAGAGGGGGACCGATGAGAGAGAGGGAGAGAGATCGGAGAGGAACCCGAGCATCTGGCCATGAAGTCGTACACATCCTAGCCACTCCAATTTGTGCGTCGTTGAGCCGTCCACATTCGAGAGATGCTGCAGCCTGAAGCCTTGCTCTCCGATACTACTCATTGGACCGTTGGACTGCGCTTCTGCAGGGAGATAGGACGGTCTCAAGCCACGGCGGTGAGCGGCCCCCCCTTCTCACAGGCTTACACAGATGTATCCAGATTGCCTAGGTGCTGATCTATCTCACACCAATAACGTCCAATGCAGAGGCTACCGAAACGGCATCCACTTCACGTTCAAGATTCCTGAGCAGTACATGATTTGATGAAGCAGGACTTCTCCAGGTAGGTAGGTAGTCAGTCATAACAGAGTGCTCTCGAGTCTCCAGGCCAGCACGCCTACCGGGCTGGTCGACTTTCATCAATCAGGCACCTACCTCCCCTTCCTCCCTCCCTCCCGCCCATCGTTCGACCAGGTCTTTTCACGAGATGATTTGCACATGGCACAAACATACGGATCCAGACCCAGAGCACACGACCGCTACTCACGGTAGAAGAACGGCTAAGTCGCATCCTTGCGCTCGGCAACGTGACGGCGGCGTCTGGGTAGTGGGTGTGCGGCTGCAGCCAGGAGCAGCCGGGCGCGGCGCCCGAAACGATTGACCAGGCTGGCACAGGGCCCTTGCTTTTGCATAGCAGGAGAACACCAGCACCGTGTTACGCTGTCTGGGAGTCTGTGACTACCATCTACAGGACCCCGACTCTCAGCGTCTGGAGATGGGCGCTGAGATCCAACCAGAGCACTCCACGACTTGGCTGTGTAGACGTGTAGTTACTGCAGACTCGACTGTGCATTCTTGGACAGCGTCTGCTCCACAGCACACTCTTATCGACAAGTATTACAGGATGCTGCTGCGTAGACTCGAAAGAACAAATATCGCGTCGGCCTGCTGCTTGGGACTCGGGAAGTTGCTAGTGTGCGAAAACTTCTAGGGAAAAACACTGCGGCAGGTGATGGCACTTTGCTCGTATGCCTCGCTCGATACATTCATTGCAGCATACTATGTGACACCATCGCACGAAGATGACAGCGTGGCGGAGGTGTGCGACAGGCGCAGACAATGTGTCATATTGTATGCTGTATCCTCTCTAGTATAGTATGTAGGTAGGTACTATGTATGCATGTTCTCTTCTTCGTGGAGTCCTACGACCCATCGCATATGAGATGATACTACCTACCTACCCTAACGTAGGCACTGTAGAGGCCGTCCCACTCCATGTCCCCTTCGCGCCTAACGCTGCGAAGGTTCGTCGGACCGAAGCCCAGTTCCCTTGTCGCTGGGCGAGCTACGCTGGACGCAGCATGGTCTCATTGGTCTGCTTGCAGCGAGCGATAGTCCAAGCTCAACGGCGTTCACGAGTGTTGGACGAGGGCTGAATCATTCGAGGTTTATGAGAGGCTCGCATGCATCGGGCCATAGGCAATATGGATGAGTGCCCGTTCGTTGTTGCGAGCCATGTCGATTATCGCGCAGGCGAGCTGCTCTTCTCGTACTCATCAGCACCGACTCGCGCGCATCCATGGCTTTTCATAGGGGAAGAAGTATGTAGGCGACGTACGGGCGTACGCGATGGGTGGATGGATGGATGGATGGACGGATACATGCCATGCCATGCCATGCCATGCAGCCACCGCGGCGGATCGTAGGCATAGCCGTCTGCGATGCCGATGCAATGGCACGTGTGCTGCACGTCTTCTGGGGAGCAATACCTACTGCACAATCATGCACTGACTGCACTGACTGCACTGCACTAGCAGGTATTGAGTCTGTGAGAGTGCCGCCGCCGCGTTTCTTCTGGTCCCCACCCGCGCCTAGTTAGTGACCTGAGGTTATTAGCTTATTACATCTCTCATGGGGCCAGCAGCCAGCTCTCTCTCCCTCTCCCTCTCTCTCTCTCTCAATCAAAAAAAAAAGTGAACACGGCTCTTTGGACCCCGCCCATCCCTTCTGGTCTAACGCTGAATGCTAAATTGTCTTGCACAAGTCTTTCTTCCGACACCACCTTACGACTACCTGCGGCTCTATCCTTTGTCTCCCTCCTCCTGCTCCTCCTCCTTCCCCGACGCCTCCCTCCCTCACTCCCACCACCACCGCCGCCACCACCACCCCCTCCACCTCCTCACCACCACCACCACTACCGCACCACACCATCATCATCCTCATCACCGTCATCATCACCACGGTCATCAACATCATCATCGTCATCGTCACCCGCGGCCTCGCTCTATACCTGCGCGCCCGCCCCCTCGGCTTCACGACGAGCCCTTGGCTGCTCCCCGACCGACCGTCGGCTACCATCAGCCAAGCAATACGTGCTCGTGACTCGTGTGAGCCTGCCAAACAGTCCTGCCGCCGCACTACAGCCTCCCCTCTACATCCTGGTTGTCGCGTTGTCATCTCCGGCCAACTCCTCCTCTCCCCCTTTTTGTTACCCAGGCTCTGCAACAAGGTTGTATACTTTTGCCCACTGTCCTCCAGCGACCACAGGCCTCGCGTATCCCCTTCGCTCTGGGTTCGCCTGCCACTCCTGGAGCTCTTCCCGGGCCTCTCTCTCTCCACTTGCTCTGCCGCTTGCACAGCTTGCACAGTGCGAGACCGCTGGAGTCTGAATCTCAGCTAAACACGATTTGTCCTTACTGCGGCCGGGCAGGCAAGCTTCGCTGCGTACATTATCGGCCTATCTCCGCGACGAACGGACCGCGCGTCCAGAATTCTACCACCCTTACGGCGTCTCTTCGCTCTGACCTGCTCACTCCGACCCCGAACAGTGCTTCATCAGAGACGTCCCTTGCCGCCACACGCTACAACGGTCGCTGTGGGTAGCCTCTCGGAGGTAGCGTGGAGTCCAATCACAGCTGCTTACACCACAGAACCATTGGGTCGCCGAATCTCACCATACACAACAACAACAACAAAAACAACAGCATTGCGACTGGCTCGCCTGCGACTTGCTGACACGCTGGTGCCCGAATACTCCCGTGCCACGCCGCACATTCACGACATCAGAAATCGTCTCGAGGCCCACGGATTCGCAGCTCCTCCCCGCACTCACATTCCACGCGTTCGCAGAGAACAACATCGGCCACCATGTCGCACGGGAAGATGACGCTGTACAAGCTGGTGGTGCTTGGTGATGGAGGAGTCGGAAAGACTGCTCTTACTATCCAGGTAGGTCACGATTCAGAGCACGCGCGAAAGATGAGGCCGACCATGCTAACTCGTGCGACCAGTTATGTTTGAATCACTTCGTGGAGACGTATGACCCTACGATTGAAGACTCGTACCGCAAGCAGGTGGGAATTGATGGGCAGTCATGTATGCTGGAGGTGCTCGACACTGCAGGGCAAGAAGAGTACACAGCACTGCGGGATCAGTGGATAAGAGACGGCGAGGGCTTCATACTGGTGTACAGCATATCATCTCGCTCCTCATTCACGAGGATTCAGAAGTTCCACCACCAGATTCAACGCGTGAAGGAGTCGACGTCTGCAGGATCACCCACATATCCCGGCTCGCCCCTGTCGCAAACGATGAGCTCCTTTGGACCTGCGCCCGTAATGCTGGTGGGTAACAAGTGCGATCGAGTGACAGAACGGGAAGTGTCGACACAAGAAGGGCAAGCTCTTGCAAAGCAGCTGGGCTGCGAGTTCGTCGAGGCGTCTGCCAAGAATTGCGTGAATGTGGAAAAGGCATTCTACGATGTCGTACGGCAGCTGCGGAGACAGAGAGCCATCGCCCCAGCACGAAACAGCAAAGCTTCACAGCCAGCCGACCCCGTGTCCCGGTCATCGCGGACGAATGGCGGCGAATACATGGATCGGGAGAAGAAGAAGCGGTACCGCCGTTCTGACAGGGACAGGGAGAGAGGAGGCAGCAAATGCGTCATTTTGTGAGCAGGTGCAAAGTGCATCAATCACTACGCGAGCATGATGCAGATGGCCCCTCCACTGATGCGCAGCCCGGCGGGTGTTAAGAATTTGCCTGGTCAGCTGGTATCACGCGAAATTCTCCATGCAACCAGGGATGGTACGGAGTGGGCCGCTTTCATGCGAAGGCGTAGAAGCGGCCGTGACGACCTTCCGCATCTTCTCGCTTCGCATTATTCTACGCTTCAGTGGCCTTGGAACGGCAACATGTGTTGGGATCTAGTCCCCAAACTCCAAATCCAGATTCTACCCCGAAATCGGCACACGAAGGCCGAAGCGGAACGGGCTCGATGATGTGCACATGGTTCGGCTCGCTCGGAGGTGCCGTTGGTTGTTGCGGGTTTCTGGGCAACCGAGAGTCGGGACATGTTCTGTCTCGAGAGCGAGGACCGGGCGTGGGAGGAGAAACAGTCCCTGGTGGAGCAAAAGAGCCCTTTCGCAGGGGCCTTGTCTTGATTGTGCACGTGATATCAGACCAACGGTGAATATGCGCGTCATGAAGCAGAATCGAATGAGTAACGACGGAAATGATCTTTTCGGATGTGAAGGCAGCGTGATCCGTTGAAAGATGTGTGTAGGTGTGTGTGTGTATGTGTGTGTCTGTATGTGTGGAAAATGGGTCACTGCAGAAAAAGAGGCATGTATGTGTAGCAGCAGCAGCAAGCAATGCATACCCGCATACAACATCGAAGAACAAGGCACCAACCAAGCTCATCTGCAGCGGCAGCCCCACCACCATCACCACCACCATCACCACTACCTCTACCACCCCGATAAGATAATCCTAGCAGAACAGACAGACTTGATATCACCACCAGAGAGAGAAGAGACTCTACTACCACCTATCAGCTCTACTACCTACCTACCTACCTAGTCTAGTCTAGTCTATTAACAACGATACTTGCAGAGTAGAAACTTCTTCTAAATAGATAGAGATGTTACTATTTCGACTGACCTGACCTGACCCGATCTACCTGTGATAGGTTGTATGATACGCTTTGATTTTCACTGCCTAGCTACCTAAACTAGTTAGTTAGCATATTGAAGAAAAATGAAGAGAAAAAGAGAAAAAGGAGAAAAGGAGAAAGGGAGAAAGGGAAATTTAGGGGGAAAAGGGCAGCTCGACTTTTAGTGGTTGCTGTTTGTTTATTGGAGTACCTATACTACTACTACATGTACCTTAGTAAGTCTACTAGATATGGATCACGAGACGATTTGAGATTTTTACCCTTTTGTTTCTTTTTCCTCTTGTTTTTTTCAGCTGTTTGACTAGTCGTTAGACTGACTAACTGACCGACTATTCGCAGTAATGGTTTTTCGGGCTACTATAGTAGTAAACCTACCTAGAGAGAGTAAGGTAAGACTACATAGGCTAGCTTATCGATTATACGGCGCCGAATATGCTCGAGGTTACTATAAATTTGATAATAGTGAGGTAGGTAGGGTTTCTTACCTACCTAAGGTAGTTCATCAGTGTATATACAGTATAGGTATAGACGCAACAACAACATCATGCAATCCATCCCATCCAATCCCCCCGTTTTTTCACTCTCCCCACTCCCCTCTCACCTCCTCAACCTAACCAACAACCTCGCCCCCGGATCCGGAAACGCCGCGCCCTTGATTTCAATATTCTTCGGCCGTCCCGTCCCCTCGATTCGAACATCATACGTCAAAACAATATACGCCAACATCAATTTCATCTCTTGCGCCGCGAAAAATCTTCCAGGACAACTGTGGCGTCCGTGGCCGAAGGAGAGGAAATTTTCGCTCGTGGTGACGAGCATGGCTTGGTGGTGAGTTCGGGGTTCGGTTGTTGTTGTTGCTTCGCGGGAACGGGAGTAGCGGAATGCGTCGTATTCGTTGGGAGAAGGGTAGAATGCGGGATCGCGGTGGATGGCGACGTTGGGGGTGGCGATTTTGATGCCGTAGGGGATGTGAGTGCCGTTGGGGAGGGTAATGCCGGAGGGTTTTGTGACCTGTTTTTTTTTTCTTTTTGTCAATGATTGCGAAAAGGTGAGCGACGAAGCAGAGGAGGCAAAGTTTTACTGCTTGTGGGGAGATGGGTCCTATAACAATGACAGACAGACTCTCGCACACGTACCTTTCGCATCAACCCCGTAATACCCAAACTGGAGAAGCGCATGCTTTCTTTAATGGTGCTGTCGATACGATAGAGCTCATTCACTGCCGTTTTATTCCATTGACCACCATGTTGTTTCAGAACTCGCTCGCACTCTTCTCGCAGGCCAGCAACATACTCTTCCGCTCTCGGCGAGCTGTACAGATCCAGCAGAGCGTTGGTGATGGTGACGGAAGTCGTATGAATTGCAACCATATTCAATCGCATTAGTCGTCGAGTGATTCGTTTGGGATCCATCTCTACCGGATCTCCCATCTCCATCACCTTGTCGATGATCCACTGCAGGACATCATTCTGGGTAGGGTAATAGTAATAATAGATTAGTGACGGAACTTTTCTTTTTCTCGACCTGTCTGCGAGACTTACAGGAGGCGTCTTGAGGGTGCCCGAACGAATAGCTTGAAATCTTTCTTCAATAACAGGCACGGCATATTTCTGACAAATCTGAATATGTTTGTAGTTATTTCGACAAATCCAGGGCGCGGCAATGGGCCTCAAAAACCGGGGAAGCATATTGATGATGCTGGCTTCCATGAATATAGACTGTCCGTAGATGCCAGAGTGTTCCAGCCATTCTGGAGTCCGACAGAGTGTGGCACCACTAAAGACACGATTCGCCGCACGACTGACAATGGTACTGCAAGTACCGATTGCAGGAATCGCAGTCCATTCTGTCGAATTCACCTTCCATTGGTCCTCGAATCCGAGCACGAGTTCCGCCTGAACCTCAGCAGTCAAGAGCGGCAATTTCCTCGTCAACTGATTGCCCACAATCTCGAGATGGAAGGGATGCGTGGAAATGTCCGCGTCGCCCGTATATTGAATAGCCATGAACTCCGACAGCACGGCAAAGAGGTTGATATTCTCTTCGGGCTCCTGTAAAAAGTCTTTGATCATCGATTGAGGAAGCATCACCGTGGGATCCTGGGAGAAATTGGGCATCGCAAATGGGCGGTCTTGCTTCGAGTACTTCCAGTAGGCTTCGTCCAGCATCGCTCGTGTGCCTTTGATAGATTTCAGGCCAGATCGCAGGCGAGGGAACCATCCTGTTTGTTGTCCTGCCCACACTTGGGCGCGCCAAAAACGGGCCTGAGAGGTGAATTTCGAGACGATGATGGATGTGACACAGTACAGGACCAATGCAAGCGATATGACGAGCCATAATTTGCCAGCGGAGCGGTCATCGATATCCAGCAGCGCCATGATTGCTGTGCAAGCGGGTGAAAAGGTTTTTTTCTTGCTGCCTGCTACTAATCACTGTCCAAATGGCCGGATGAATGCTTCTACATGCCCCCTAGGTGGCGTGGAGTTCTCGCTAGGTGATTATTGTTCCAACACGAGAACTAGCGCCTGGCACGGGCAAGACGTCGGATGCTCCAGAGCCGTGGCGGTTGGGCTGGGAGTGGCATATCAATTCAACTCAGTTCATTCACATAAATAGGACGGTCTTGGAATCCGCTGACACCGGCTGCATGTGGTCTTATAGTATGGGTTGGCAGTCCGGGGGTGGAGCTTGTTGTCGGAGAGTGACACTACTACATGTACTTTGGAAGCTTTCTATTGGCCAGTCTTGTGCGCCTCCTCTTTACGAGCAACGCGAGTACATAGGGCACATATAATGGGCTGAAGGAGCTGCTCACCAACAGATACTTTTCCATGAACGCTATGTCGTGTGTTGTAGTCAGTGTAGTGTAGTGTAGTCATCTTACCCTACCTGGCAATCTTGCGCTTGGATTTTCTGATAACATAGTCATAATAATGGGACACTGTATGACGATCCTCCGTCTAGAACTGCTTCCCAGCCTACAGGCCCTGCAATATCCTATTGCGGATACGCGTCCCCGGGCTGATCCGGAAGTCTTCAGCGCACAGCCAGGATCATGATGGAAGGAAAAAGTCTTCTGTCGTGCGACGTGCGTTACCATGATCTTCATATGAGACATATACTGTGCCGTGTCGCTATATATCTTCGCGAGTGGAGCTGATTCATTAAACCCACAAGTGTGACATGATATCAGTGTAAAACTGGCAGTAGACGATGCAAACGCCGTTGGTCTGGCGCAAGACAAGCCGGCAGATCATCACGAGAAGTATGTCTCCGCTTGGGGTAGATCGAACTCGTCGTGGACATCATCCATCACTCGTGCCTTTGCCGAGAGTTGTCCAGACATCCGCGACTCGTCAGCTCCTCGAGCAAGGTTGCGAGCTTGCGACTTCGTGCTCGGCGCCACTGGAGCAAGACTGCCCAGAGTCGGAAGCGTTGGAGGGAGAACGGGCGCGGGCGCTGGCACCGGCAACGGCAAGGGCTCGGTCCTGAATGCCGCAGCAACCTCTTTGATCTGCAGCATATAAAGCCCTTCGAATTCCGAGTCTGCGACCAGGTGCTCGAGAAACGCTTTGCCCTGCTTAAACACATGCAGCACATGCTTAGTGAACTCGGGACTGGTGCCACCCCCGACGTGCGTAGTGACCCGTACGGGACGACCATCTCTCACCTGTGCACATGGTGCCGTAAGCGACCGCACTGCTGACGGAACCATACTTACCCGGTCATCGACCTGACTTACAGAGAGCACAGCATAACGACCACTGGTTTGCCAGACCTGATGGCTCCCAGCACCGAGCATACAGAAGTCGATATTCTTGAGTCGGATCGCTCTGGGAGGACAAGTGGCAAGCAAGCTATTCACGATAGGACTCAAGTCCAGCGAGCCGAGGCGATGGAAGCGGGTATCTCTTTCTGCAATATACTCTGCTTTGGGGCCATGCGAAGCACATACGGATATACCCAGCAGGGTGGATTTGACTTCAGCCACGAAAGTATTGGTAGCAAACCAGATTGGCAAGCACTCTTGCCGTAGTTGACGAGACGTTCGAGCGAGCGCAGGTGTGGCAAAGCTTCGAAGACGAAGAACGAACGGCTCTTGGAGAGCATCCTCCCAGATGCGAACACGCATTTCAGCGGGCAGGTCGAGCAGTCGGAAGGGTGTCGAATTCGGCTTCCTCAGCTCTTGGCATCGTGTAGGCATTGGTCGCGCTGTGACCTTCTTGGTGCGCTGTAGTCGCCGGAGCTCGTTGAATGTGGCAAGGCTACAGCATGTCTGTCAATCAAAGTCGTGCCGTGCCGTACCGTGCCTTCAAGACAGGCATGAGCTTACGCTGCTTCATCACTCATCGCGTGCATCGCTGGGACCTGCAGTCGTGTTTCCGTTTGGTATGCCTTGATACGCTGCTGACGGCTACGTGTGAACCATTGGTTGTTGTAGTTGCGTGGCGCGATGGCGATAGCACGAGGTGCAGACCTTGCAGCACTCGCAGCGCAGGATGAGCACGTCTGACAGGGAATTGGTTGCGAGCACAGCATGATGTCTCGTGTGATGTCTCGTGCGATGTGATGGAAAGAGACTTGAGTAGGAGGTACCCAGGAGGTAGTGTGACGAACAGTTATCTTCTGCGGGGTGGGTCCGCCAAGGCAAGCACGACCACACGTGACAGCGGCTCGGCTGCTGACACATGGCAAATCACAATAATGGTCAATAACTTTAATCAGCATGTGTCATTGTCAACAATCCCTCTCCCACCACATACAAGGTCTCGCGTTGCGTCAGCAGGACTATTTAGATATAATATTTCCGGCCAAGTGACCCATACTGTGCGTCTCCTTATTTCTGCATAGACCAATCCAGCCAGTGAGTGAAGACAGTGTTCGGAATCTTCGTCTTGGCATCGGTCCTCCATTCATCCAACAAGTCTCCGTACATGCCATTGATCTTCTTCCACGCGCCTGGATCACCAGATAGAAGAATCTTCGCGAGAAATTGAGCAGAGCGACTGCACGCCGCAGCATGGATTCTGCTCCCACCCAGACGCATCTCGTCGAATATACTGGCGAGAACTTGGAATATGTCATCAGCATTTGCGATGGGCAGCGTCTTCTGCTTCTTGCTCGTGTCGAAATATGTTTCCAGGACTTCCATTGCCTTTTGTGCTGTTGGTTGACTTGTTGTGGTGCGAGTGAGGGTAATCAGTGGCAGAAGCAGATCCAGAGCCAGAGGATTGGAGTGCTGCGACTTGACATAGATGGACAAAAGGTCCAACACGCGGTTCTTGAGGTTCACGACGTCTTCCTTGGCATCCTGATTGTCCCGCTTGTTGCTCGAACCTTTCTTACGCTCCTTGAAGATAGTTTCCAGGTGGGGAGTGATGGCCATCATTTGGTCATCGTCCATGTCGGAGCCATGCTCATCGTCATCGGCTTCTTCCACACCAGCGGTGCCTAGAGCATCTGCAAGTTTGCGATCGAATTCTGCTTCCTCGTCCTCGTCGCCTGCCCCGTCGGCCGCTTCTTCATCTGAACTGCTTGATACAGAGTCCTCTCCATCGTCATCAATGGCACCGGAGATGGTGCCATTGACAATCTCAACATCGGAGGCATCTTCTATGTCTTCCATGTCGAGGTCCATACTAGGCTGGTCGTCGTCGTCGTCATCCTCGTCGTCGTCTTCTTCGTCCTCTTCGCCTTTGAAAAGCTCGCGTTTGCCGGCTAAGCTCTCCTTGGGCTCGAGAACGCTGATCATCGACTGCAGCCCGTCCGCAGTAATCTCTGGGGCAAAGGCGGCAAACACTTGTTCAGCCAGCTTGCGGAGCAGCGCTGAAGGCTTAGCCACAAAGCTGAGCAGCAGTTCGACAAGCAATAGTGAAGAATCCTCGCTCTTACTACTTTTGTAATGATCAGTGATGTCTTTGAGAACCTCCACGCTATCGGGTTCCTGCTTGTAGACCTGAAGGATACCGAGGGCAAGCAGAAGCTGTGACGCCTTTGCGACTGTGGCCTTGCTGCCTTTCTTGCTTTCTGCCTTGTTCGCTGCTTTCTTGAGCGCCTTTTGTGCATCCCTAATGGCCTCTGTCGCCGTACCGTTCAAAGTAACTGCGAATGCGCTCTCAATTGTTTCCAGTTTCTCCACTACAACAAGAGGGGCAATAATCGCTTGATCGAGTGGCAAGCTGACGAGATGTCCGAGTGCAGAGAGTAGCCGATCCTGGAATATCGTCCGCGTCGTATCCTGAAGAAGAGGAGAGAGCTTTTCTCCACTGTAAGCTAGGTCGGCCATGTTGCGCAAGGCGCCTTTCAGCCACTGTGACGCCTTCTCTCCTTTCTTGAAAAACTGCTCTGGTTGGCTCCGCCTCGAGCGAATGATCGATAGTAGCGCATCTGCTAGCAGACGGCGCTTCTTCTCAGCATCGCCTGGATCAGAAGGCAATATGTTTGAAGAGCGGCACACATCGTTAATGACCTTCACAACGTGAACAAGGCTCTCAGGGTCTGCTGACGCGAGAAGACTATCCATAGTCTGCCTCGTAAGCTTGTCTAGAGTCGCTGGCGTCACTTCGAGCAGCTTAGAAACGATCTCAGCTGCCGCCGTCGCATCGGCCAGGCCTCGAGCTTTGATAGTGTTCAGTGGCACCGCAGCGGCGGCGAAGAGGGTGCGATCAGACTTGGACCTCTGATCGACAATACAGCGCACGATGTTGCTGTGCACAATGTCTCCAAGGAGTTCTGCAGGAGCGGTCTTGATAGCCTGGCTGAAGATTTGAAGACCAAGAGACTTCCGTTCAGCTGAAGAGTTTGCAGAAAACATCGGCTTTGCGAGGCAGTCTTCCCAGAATGATGAGAGATCTTTGCCATCGTCGGTCTTGTAAAGATGCTGCAGTATGACACTCCAGGCGAAGCTCGGCATAGATTGTCGCGCACCCGATCCCTTCATCTTCTTCTTGCCTTCCCCATTCTGTTGCGGCTGCTCGACCTCTTTACTCTCAACTGCATTTTTGAGTAGAATACGAGTAAGCTCGCCGCGATCCTGCGAGGAGAGTGGGTTGCGATGATGCCACACCTTTTTAGGCAGTTTGACATTCTGGAAGCTGTCCTTGGCTGTCAACCACAATGCCACGCCTTCAGGCGACTTCAATAGGCCCCTCGAATCCAGAGAGGCAATCAAAGGTAGTACCAGGTCCACATTGGCTGGCGTCTTCAAGAACTCCATCAGTATCAGACCGCATTCATTTCTCAGCCACTCTTTCTGCGGAGCCAGTTCAGCGAGAGCATCGAAAACAGAGCTGACCTCTGCCTCTGTGGCATTGCGCAGAACATCGCTCAGCAGGATCGCATGGTATGCATACATGCGCCCCAGCAGGTAGTCCCTCTCCTCCTGCCCACGAGTTGTCTCAGGCGTCAATGCCGAGATTTTGCTTAAAAGTTCTTCGAATGTCAAGAAATTCTGGTCGCCATTTCGTGCAAATCTGAGCACCTCAGCCAGCGCCATGGAGAAACCCAAACGAGCGGCTTTGGCACCACTGCACACGCCGTTTACCAGTCGAGTGACTGCTCTGTCAACACGACTTTTCGAGTCGCCTGCATCTTCAGCCAGATGGCTCAAAAGTTCCTTCGTGGCCTCGATTCTCTGTTCAGATACTTCTTCGCCCAGCTTTCGCAAAATTCCGTTGAGTTCCTTTTGGTCTGCACTGGGCTCCTTGATTCCCATGCGCGGCTTGCGAGCAGGATGCACATTCTCCTCCCCCTGATTATCGTCGTATGGTCGTTTGGTTCCCGCCATGTGGACTTTGAGTGTGAGTTGTGCTTTTAATGCTGATGTGAATTGTGCTATAGAAAACTTTCAACTCTGTATGTACCTGACATTCTACAAAATAAAAGTGGAGACTAGACGGACGATCCCGCACTACAGTAAGCAGGTACAAGGGGGCAACATGTCTATCGCTTCTCGACATCCATCTCCGAGGTTCGACGTACTGCATCAACGATGTCCGTCCATGCACGTTGATCTCAGCGTGAAGAGGCAGAGTAAATTGACTACAGCCTGCGCGACTCGGTAGCATGATATATGTGCATGACTCTAAGCTAAGTAATGCCCCTCTTGTACCTCCTTACTCGCACACTCTTCCTCTGTCCATCATCTCGAACTCCAAAGAATGGCAGCAAAGCCCACCAAAATTGCCGTCATCGGCTCAGGAACCATTGGACTCTCCTTTGCTGCTCTTCACTTGTCGAGGAATACTTCATGTACGGTGGTCATATTCGACAGCAGACCTGACCTGCAGGAATATGTCTCGAATAACATCTCCGGCTACCTCGTCGACACCGACCAGATATCCTGCATCGAGCGGATATCATTCGCCAAAACCATAGAAGAGGCAGTCGAAAAAGCAGATATCGTACAAGAGCAAGGACCTGAGACGGCGGATTTCAAGATTGGCATTTGGCCTGAGATTGAGAAGCATGCACCCAAGGAAGCGCTCTTCTGGTCCAGCACAAGCGGCATTCCTGCAAGCGACCAAAGCAGAGATATGATGGATAAGAGCCGACTCGTTGTCGTGCACCCGTACAATCCGCCTCACATTATGCCACTGCTCGAGGTCGTGCGGTCACCAGCAACATCGGACGACGTCATAGAGCGAACATTGAAGTACTGGCGAGACATCGGAAGGACACCTGTAGAAGTCAAGAAGGAATGTGTTGGGTTTGTCGCAAACCGACTGGCATTTGCGCTGCTGCGGGAAGCAAGTTCGCTGGTTAGTCAGGGTGTAGTGGGCGTGGAAGAGCTTGATGACATTGTCTGCGCCTCGATGGGACCCAGATGGACGGTAGCGGGACCATTCAAATCGTATCATGCTGGTGGCGGGGAAGGGGGATTGAAGAGCTTCATGGAGAAGATTGGAGGGACGATACAGAACTGCTGGGATGCTAGTGATGAAGATATCAGGAAAGGAAACATCAGAGTTGGCGAAAGCTGGCAGGCCGACATATGTAGGCAAGCGGCGGCCGCATATGGCATGGCAGATACTGCTGAGCGTGATCGCAAGACCAAGAATGTCCTCGATGTTGTGCAAAAGCGGTGAAGTACCTTAGTAGAGTAATAATCTATGATGAGAGTCGAAACATACCATATCTTCGGGTCGATCGTTCAGCCGACGTCCTCTCGACTAGTAAGTAGATCCGACGAGTTCCGACGCGAGATGGAATCAATAATTGCACACGGTGCCTATCTGTCCGAATTCAACTTCTACTGGGTCTCCTGTCGCGTCTGGTCAAAAAGTCGGCGTAATCTGGATCCAGGCCAGGTAGATAAACCACCAGGTAGATCAGCCATCTTGGATACACATCCGCCACCGTGTACGTCCCCAGCGGCACCGAGTGAGTAAACAGGAAGGCAGAGGTCAATACAAGCGGCCTCACGCGACGCCACTATCTCTGGAGGAACGACTTACTCGTGTGTCGTGCAGCCGGGCTAGGGATAGCCCCAGCTCTCCTCTCTCAGTTAGCTCTATGGAAGCGACACCGACATCTATCTTCATCGTCCTCCACCGCTATCAAGCGACATCTAGGCTCGCAAGCAGCTGGAAGGAAACATGGTCATGCTGGGTCGGACATCGCCTCTGGATTTCCGGGCTATGATATCCCAGGATGTGAGTTCCCAGGCTATGGAGGCCATGTGCCAGCTCGATGACTAGTGGGTCTTGGATGGGAGCTTTGTACGTGGTTGAGGTGTGGACCATTGGCAGAGAGGACACAGTCAGCAATAAGCAATTACGGTCATTCGAGTGTTGGACTGTGGACATTCAGCCGCGGCATATCATCAAATGCCCATCCGTTTACCATATCGCCACGAGCTGCAGATGGCTGAAATTCGGCACAATCGGCAGGGCTGATGGTCGCAGCACATCGGTAATGGGCGGCATGGCATGTGTGTATAGAGGGCCAGAGGTACCAGGTAGGAGGTAGGTAGAGCATCAGCAACTACAGTCTACAACTGCCTACCTATACCTTACATGTACATACATACAGTATGGTAATGCCATGCCCATGCCTTATACCGGAGGAGGTATACGGTAGACAGTACCAGCATCTTCGCGGTCGAATTGCCCCACTGGAGTGGTATCGGGCAACCCGGTAGACCTTATCGGCTTGGCAGAACGATTGGGGAACTTGCGCCGACGAGAGCGACTCCGCTCGATCCTTCAGCCGGCGTGGCAGCCAAAGAACGAAGGCACTCCAGCTCTTGCCAAGCACACGGCTGCGATGCTACACTGGGCTGGAGAGGTACCTTACCTACCTGACCTACTACCTTACCTTCTAGTGCACGGCGAATGGGATGCGCCCTAGCCCCAATCAGCCGTTCTAGATACTCGACCGGCCCATGATAAGGTCCTCGGTGTCGCATGGCAGATACAGAGGGGTCATGCTCGGGTGGAGTCCATATTTAAGACTACCCACCTGACTGTACCGTCCACTGGACTGGGCTCGCGCGCACGGTACGAATTTCTCGGGAGCACTCATCTCGTTGCCAAGAGACCTTGCGCACCGCTGCCATCACCATCATGGCGCACGCCTCTCAGGACCCGGCCTTAGATCCAGCGCACCAGCATACGCATGGCCACCTCCACCATGGCCACAACGCCCACCAGCAGGGCGACGATGTGCCGGTCTACACCACCGGCACGACCAACGAGCGCAGTACGATCCCCGATCCGAGCCCGCAAGAACACGGCATTAGCCATGGACCGGCATATGGGAGTGAGAAGAAGGGCGACTACAGCGTGGATATCGAGCAAGGAAACGTGATCACACCCGCGAAGTCGATGGAGGCATCGGAGGAGTCTCCCAGCAAAAAGCGATCCTTCTACCGGAGATACCGTCTCTTCATTCACTTTGCCATATGGCTGTTGGCGACGGGCTGGTGGGTTGCGAGTCTCGTCCTTCACCGCAATGACAAGAACTGGGTGGTCCCATTCCTCCTCTGGCTGGCGGTGACCATTCGCATTGTCACCTTGCACACGGGAACATCATTCGTGACGGTGCCCATGCATTGGACATGGAATCAAACTGGCGTACGAGTCAACAATATGATTCCAGAGCGGTTCAGACTGTGGGCTGGTGCCGTAGTCACCGCGGCTACTATCCTCGTGGGCACATTCGCCAGCGCGGAGACGCCGACAAACTCCCACGAGAACCGCGCAATCTCACTCTTTGGCATGGTCGTCCTCATTGCTGGCTTGTACGCCACGTCGAAGAACAGGAGCAAGATCAACTGGCATACCGTCATCTCGGGCTTCCTGATCCAATTCATCATCGCGCTGTTTGTCCTGAGAACTGGCGTCGGTTATGATATCTTCAACTTCATTTCTGGTCTCGCACGATCGTTGCTCGGGTTTGCTGGTGACGGTTTGGCATTCTTGACTTCTGCAGACTGGGTTGATGCCACTCCCTGGTTCCTGGTGACGGTGCTCCCAGCCATCATCTTCTTCGTGTCGCTGGTACAGCTGCTCTACTACGTCGGTCTGATCCAGTGGTTCGTCGGCAAGTTCGCCGTCTTCTTCTTCTGGTCCATGAGAATCTCCGGAGCCGAGGCCGTTGTCGCTGCCGCCACGCCTTTCATTGGACAAGGAGAATCTGCCATGTTGATCAAGCCATTCGTGCCACATTTGACCATGTGCGAGCTGCATCAAGTCATGTGCTCTGGATTCGCCACGATTGCAGGATCTGTCTTGGTGGCATACATTGGCATGGGATTGAACCCACAGGCTCTGATCTCGTCTTGTGTCATGTCCATTCCCGCTTCTCTCGCTGCTTCCAAGATGCGCTATCCCGAGGAAGAAGAGTCTCTGACATCTGGCAAGGTCGTCGTTCCTGACGATGATACGCACAAGGCTGCCAATTCTCTTCATGCGTTCGCCAACGGAGCCTGGCTCGGTCTGAAGATCGCTGCGATGATCTTGACCACGCTGCTCTGCATCATTGCATTCGTCGCGCTCATCAACGGTCTTCTCACCTGGTTCGGTCGCTACCTGAACCTGAATGGCGAATACGATCTCACCATCGAACTGATCCTCGGATATGTCATGTACCCCGTAGCTTTCTTGCTCGGAGTCCCACGAGGTCCAGATCTCGTCAAAGTCGGCCGTCTCATCGGTATCAAGGTTGTCACTGTAAGTTTCCATTTCCCCTAGAAAAATTTCCCCCTTTTTTCAATATGAAAGGAAGGATGAAGAAGAACAAGGAAAACTAACCCCCCTTTTCCAGAACGAATTCGTCGCATTCACCGCCTTGACCAGCGACGCCATGTACGCCGACCTCGCCCCCCGTTCCCGACTGATCGCAACATATGCTCTCTGTGGTTTCGGCAACATTGGATCGCTGGGCACACAAATTGGTGTCTTGTCGCAAATTGCCCCTGGTCGGTCGGGTGATGTTTCCCGATTGGCCATCAGTGCCTTGATCACGGGTGTCTTGGCGACATTGTCTTCTGCATCGATTGCTGGTTTGGTGATTCAGCATGAGCTCGTATAAGATACATACATGTACCTTGGTGTCAACTGTACCTACCTTGTTGGATATCAATCATATATCATGTATTACTTTATGAATATCATGTATAGTCACGTGATTGACGATGAATATTATGAAATGTGCTCACATGCAATGTCGCACCTCAGCTCACTAGGTTCTTTTCCGTTTTGTTGTGAGGTGTACCGTGTATAAATGTTGCAGATGTCGAAAGTCGCGGGCTGTGCTAAACTATATAGTCGCGAGCTGTGGAATGTGTGTGTGACATTCCATTTACCGCGCGCTACATTACCTTACATTACCTGGTAGGTACCTACATCCATACACAACATCACATCATATCCCAACATAAGGTCTCAAGACTGGCCATTCCATCAACACATCACGCCAACCTCGCCCTCTCCTCCCTCACCACCACCGACCCTCTTATCCCTTCCTTCTTCTTCTTCTTCTCCAAATCTCTCAACACCCTCCTCAAAATCTTCCCCGAAGCCGATTTGGGGATAATTTCCACGAATTCGATTTCCTTGATAGCCTTGTATCGGACTTTATTCTCTCTGACATACTGCAATAATTCCCTTCCGAGCTCTTGTAAGGAGGAGGGATTTTGAGTATTATTATTACTATTGTTATGATTATTACTATTGCTGCGAGGTACGATATACGCCTTGGGGACTTCTCCGGCATAATCGTCGGGAATGCCCAAGACAGCGACGTCTTCGACGCCAGCGTGGCCGAGTAAGAGGTCCTCGAGCTCGGCAGGGGCGACGCCAATGCCTTTGACTTTGATGAGTTCTTTGATGCGGTCGACGATGGTGAGGAGGCCATGGGCGTCGATTTGGCCCTGGTCTCCCGTGTGGAGGTAGCCTTGGTCGTCAAAAGTTTCTTTGGTGGCTTGTTCGTTGTTCAGGTAGCCCATGACGATTTGAGGGCCTTTGGCACAGATTTCTCCGGGCTCGTTGATATCGCATTCGGTGCCGTCTTCTTTGAGAATTTTCACCGTGGTGCTCGCGCAGATGGTGCCGACTGTGTGGGCGTATTGGAAATCGTAGTATTGAGGAGGGTGGGCGGTGATGCAGGAACAGCTTTCGGTCATGCCGTAGCCTTGCTTGAAACCTGCGTGGGGGAATTGTTTCTTCAATAAGACGAGTATCTCTTCGCTGAGAGGTGCTGCACCGGAAGAGAAGCGTTGGATACAGCTCAGGTCGTACTTTTTGACGATAGGGTCGCGAACCATTCTGATCAGAATCGGAGGCACCAATAACAGCTCGGGAATTTGGTACTCGGTCACGGTGTCCAGCATGGCTTTCATGGTGAATGCAGGTAGGAAGTACACCTCTGCGTTGATGAGCAGCGGTAAATGTAATACATGAACAAGCCCCGTGATATGGAAAGAAGGCAGCACGGCCAACACACGCTTATGGTCACTCGGTGTAATGGCCATGACTTGGAGACACTGGGCGATGACATTCTGGTGTGCAATCATGACACTTTTCGGCAGGCCTGTGGTTCCCGACGAGAAGGACAGGAATCCGCAAACATCGAAATTCGTCTTTCCCGCAGGAATCCTCGAGTACGGCACGGGGTTTCCCAGCTCTCTGCCTTCTTGGATTAACGTCTTGATGTTCTTGAAGCCATCGAGCTCGCCCTCCAGCAAGATAATATTCTCCATGGGCACTCCTGCAGTTTTCGCACTCTTGATAGCCACTTCCATACTATCTTTGTGGGTCATCAAGAACTTGGCGTTGGCTTTTTGCAGAGCATATGTCATTTCCTCCTCATTGTATCCCGGACTGGCTCCACTCACTCTGCCACCCACGCGAAGAGTCGCGTGCATGGCAACCGGGTACCAGATGGTGTTTGCCG
Source organism: Sphaerulina musiva SO2202 (assembly GCF_000320565.1). Lineage (NCBI taxonomy): Eukaryota > Fungi > Ascomycota > Dothideomycetes > Mycosphaerellales > Mycosphaerellaceae > Sphaerulina > Sphaerulina musiva. Next base: position 1,290,599 of record NW_016017387.1, on the reverse strand, counting down.
AGAAGAGCGATACTGTCTCGCCCTCTTGCAAGCCGTACCGCTTCACCAATGCCGTCGACAAGTCTGTGGCCGCGTCCTTCACATCCTGCCAGCTCAGCCTCTCTTTCGTGATGGCGTCGGTGAAACCGCATTGCTGCTCCGGGGGAAAGCGGAGAAGGGGGGAGTATGTAGGACTTTCGAAGAGCCACTCCCAGATGGTGATGTCGCGAGGAACTAAGTCAATCAGCCTGGCGCTTCGCCTCGGTCGTTGATGTACACACGGAGAATGTCCTGCTGTAAGCTGGGAAAGACGGGCATGTTGAAACAGAGCGATGGAGAGAGAAGAGGGAAAGAGGGAAAGAGATGATCCGTGGTGTTATGGATGCTCTGTTGGTAAGAACCGGATAGAAGATGAGGGAATACTGACCGGCCCTACTCTTCTACATGTCGTCGACCGATGCTGGCATCCCACCGATCGTGACCCTCGGATGTGGTTGTGAGCTCTCTCACGCCTGCGCTCCACGACACTGTTATCCCCGCACGACGCACGAGCCACCGTGTTCCCGTGCAGTAAGCCCCACAGTACCACGGGAGAGGTACCTGGGACCATTATTACAGCTGGAACTCCTGGAATCGTGTCGCAGCTGGGGTTCTTGCACTGCATGTGCCATGTGGCAGTTTCAGAAGTAACCGTGGAGAGAGAGAGCGAGAGAGAGCGAGAGAGAGCAACAGAGTCTGAAGAAGTGAAATGTGGGTTCAAAATCGTCTTCTAGTGTTGGGTCATTAGATACAAATATGGTGTCGTAGCATCAAAAGTCCACGTGTGAATGATATGTGTAAGCAGCTATATGCAATTCCAGACAAACGCCCCAATCACAAGTCGATAACAACACCCAGCATTACCGCTGTAATCGGCCGATCATGATTAGATGACAAAGGTGCGTCATGTTGATAGCAACTGGTAGTCCAAAAAATGCTTGCCCCTTTTCGTGCGGTTCGTCGCGAGAGCCTCAGAGAAGCCTGGCTACCGAAATGATGCACGGCTCTGCATGTACCTGCCGTTTGCACATTACGAACATGCTCGCTATACGACCACTCCGGTCTCGCCAGCTCGGGAGTGATCGCTTAGAGAGCAGCGATGAAACCAGCAGCAGCCAAGACACCGGCAACACCGAAGGATGCCTTGTTGGCAGCACCAGTGTATCCCGGAGGAGAGATAGGGCTGGTGCCAGCCGGAGGAGTGTAGGCACCGGTTCCGGTTGGAGGTGGTGCCGGCATCGACGTGTTGGCAGATGGGTAGTAAGGAACTGGTGGTGGCATGACTGGGGTGGTCGGAGTCTCCGTTGGCATTGGTGGTGGCATTGGAGTAGGAGTCGAGCTACAGCACACAGTTAGCATGGACATTCGAGCGGAGGCGACTCTACACATGTGCTGTTTGTACCATGTGGAACATTCGGTGACTACTGACGAGTACACTGGCATGGTCAGGGTGCATGGGCAGTTGGTGATGGCTAGAAAATCGGAACAATCAGTCTTTGCCACGTCTCGGGTATTTTCTTTCTCGAATAAACTCACTGAGCGTGGTGGCCTCGGTCACAGTGTAGGTCACACCGTTGTGAGTGATGGCAGTTGGCTCTGGGCAGTACGTGGCGTAGCTGGTCACCACCTGGGTGGTCATGACGGGAGGCATGGAGGTGGAGGCGTTCATGGGGGGACCGTAAGTGGGAGGGTGCATTGGAGCGACAGGTGGGCCGTATGATGGTGGTGGTGGTGGTCCATACGACGGAGGCGCCTCAGAGGCCGAGACGACGGCGGCGGCGAGGCCCAAAGCAGCGACAGCGAAGTGCATCTTGACGGTGAGGCGGTCGGGAAGACGGGTATCCTTTGTTCTTGCGTGGGTGATAACGAGTGAATACGGTCGAGACCGGAGTGGAGGGTGTTGTCTGCGAAGAAGCGAAGGTGAGATGGAGGTGAGTGAGGAAGGGGAGAGTCGAGATGAAGCGTCGTGCGGGAGAAGACGATGATAATGGGTGGGCGGCCGGCAGTCAGACTTAATAAGGCGACAGGCTCCGGCCGGTGGAAAGGCTTGGGGGGGGGCTTGGGGCCCGGTGTGCGTGCTGAGTGTGCTCATTCGCGCTTGCCCAATGACGGCTCGCGCCTACCGGGCTTGTAGTGCCCAGACGACGCTAAGGCCGGGAGTACCTTGCAGAGAGCATGAACGACGGACGGGGGGGGGGGGGGGGGGGAGTTTCAACCTTTTCCAGCAGTGAGTGGAGCCTGTGGAGAAGTGCGTGCCTGCCTGACTGGATCATCCGAGATTCTGTGAGTGTACCTTAGTGTTTGCCAGTGGCAGTTGCGACTCGCGAGATGGTGTCGAGGGGGGGGGGAGCTGTGAGGGGACCTGAGGAGCATCGCTAACACTGCTGTCTGCTGAACACTCTCGGCTGTTGCCGTTGCCTGTGCCCGTGCTTGTGCCTGTGCCTGTCTGCCTCTGGCTCTGGCTAATGTATCTGCACTCTGGCTATCTGCAAGCAGGTGCCTCTCCTCCCCGTCGTCCTCATCAAGCTTCACAATGCTCGTGCCCTGCCTGGCCTGGCCTGGCCTTGTCTTGCCTTGCCTGACCCCTAAGATACTCTCCAGGAGTTCGCGTACAGTATACTGAGAGGTGTACACAATGATTGTATACAGTGATTGTACATCACCTGCTCGACAGCCGATCCTTGCGCTGGGAGCAGGGCAGAGCTCTCAACACATCGGCCTTCTCACTGCGACGGCATCGCTCTTCCGCCACCCTGCGCCCCGTTCCATATTTATTATTATTGTTGTTGTTATTATTTTCATCAGTATGACAGTATTACAGTTCTGAGTTGACTGTTGCTGCTCTTGCAATTCAAGAATGCCCGCGATCGTAATACTTCTTACTGTCTTCTCGTCTCAGCCAGGCCATCTCTCTCCGGGCCTGCCCCTGTTCGCGACATCTTTCTGGTCATTAAGGTATACAGCGGCTCTCGCTGTCTGGAACCACCTTCTGGACTCCCTAAAGGTTGTCGCGATCGAGTAGTTGCCTGTAATCAACAGACAGAACATGTTGAACTGGTTAGTGGTCACGTGTTGCCACTGCTCTTGCCTGTTGTTGAGCCTCCAAAGGTTTGTGACTTGTGACTTGAAGAGGCAGGAGGCATGAAGTCGGAAATTAGGGTGCGTTAGACAAGCGGCTAGACCAGAACGGGACTCGCCCCACACAGAGTTCTTCCACGTGCCACAGCCAGGTGGATCCCAACTTTCACAACCAACTTTCACAAAGCACCTATGTACAATTGTACATGTACCTGACCTAATAAGTTATCTCGTGTCACCGTCTGTAGTAAGATTCGTGACCTCTCACCACCTTTGGATGTCTAGTCGTCGTCATCACCGTCGTCGTCACCACCATCACCATCACCACCATCACCACCATCACCACCATCATCATCATCATCATCATCAACACCAATCATCATCCATCTAACATTACCACACACGCGACACGCACTCACGCGCAACCCAAGAATAAGCTGTCACACAACTGCGCTGCAGCAAAATATAGCCGCTCTCAAGGTTACGACACGCGAGCTTATCTCCCTCAGACGCTGAGACGACACTCTAGGCCGACAGGCATGAGCATGTCCTCAACACTTGCGGCTCCTGCGGATCGAAAGCAATGACAGGAGGCTCCGACGCGCGGCTGTTGGCTGCAACTGGAAGTCCCCTTGTCATCCAATAAACCCTCGCAGCCCATGCCCTGATCAGGACCGGGGCGGCGACATGAAAAGCCCAGTCTGCGGAAATACAAGAGTCCGCACACCCCATCACTCCTATGGTCTGGACTTCGAATGGCAACGACCGCTTTCCATGCAGCCATCATGTCTCGCGTCTAGATCTCGAAGCGAATTGTTATCATCCATCCTTTGAGGCTCTCGACGCCTCTCCTTCGGCTGTAACGAGAACCAAATGCGCGCCCAGCGTGCATCTTCGAGCCAGTCAGAGAATATGCTCCTCGATGCAACAGGTGGCGAGATATCTGTCATGCTTTCGACTCATTGCCTTGAGGCTCGTAGACATGGAACACAGAGAAACTAAATTTTCAGTTTCCATGACAACATACAACATCCAACTCGCAAATCTTGTGCATGGGCGACATAGTTTGTGAGGACTTGTCTCGTCAACAGCAACGTCGATGACTTCAGCCTGCTGAAACGACTGCTCTGTGACACTACCTAGTACTGTGGCTCTGTGCGCACTTGCGATACCATGTGCCATCATCGCTCAGACTCCGTGCTCTCGGAAGGAATGCCCGAGGCAGGAATACCGAGGAAGAATGAACGTTGCTGTTCTATTGGCTTGTCCGAGACGCTGGCTTCAAACAGACAGTGCTATACAGCCTATACTGCTGCAGCCTCCTTGTCAGACTTTTCTTTTCTGGCCATCTGCAGCTGGTATGGGATACCTGAGGCATGCCCACAGTCGAAACGACGCCACTTGCAGACTTGATAATGCCTTCACGGAAGCTGTTTCTCGAGAGCAGCCTTGCAAGGCAGAATAGAGACTCGTCAGTCGCGGATTCTCTCGATGTCTATACCGCGGAGTGCAGGGCTCCGGAGAAGCCTGTCGTCTTCTACAACGTTACTTCAAAGACTATGGTAGAACCGATAGGCGCCATGACTGTCGCTCCTCTGTCATCACTACTGACCGCTACGCGTTACATCTGCAGACGCAGTCGCCTCGCCTGTAAGTCAGGAGCTTCTGTAGTACGATTGTGTTCGAGTTAGAATTGGAATTGGCCCTTTGACCATGACGCCATACAAACACATAAATGCCACGATGGAGGAGGTTACTAATGCATGCAAGGGTCATGTAAACAGCTGTCAGCGATGGTCACGATGCGCGAGCGTACTTCGATGCGAGAAATCTGACGTTTCGGTCTCACTAGCTTAATCGAAGTCTCTAAGAACTTACAGTATGCGAATGCTGCCGAATAACATGTCCACGCGATTTGGATCATCGAGCCGAAATAGCCAACAATGTGCTGCGCTTCAATTCCGTGGACCTCCTCCAACTGAAAACTTACAAAGCTGGCCGAGAGCTATGGGGACTCCTCTTCCGACGTCAGCTGCAGACTTTTTCATGGGACTCTTTCCACGTGGTTGACGATTGGGCGTTCTTACTTCTGGTTCGCCGATAGATGCCTAATAAGGTAGCCCTCTGCTCATGGACCCACCGGAACACAGAGGTAGATACCTTAGTAAAGATGGCACGGTGCTGTGGCTGAGCAATTGAGGCAACATTCTGATTAGGCATCTACGCATATTCGATACAGCGAGATGCACGGTCCAGGAGGGAATGACTGGCGGAGTGGGGCATGCAGTTCGAGAAGGCTGATGACAGTAGGAAACTCGCTATTTGTTTTCATACATGTCAGCCTCCGCAAGAAAAGACACTCTCGGATAATGATGTACTTCGCCGTCCCGAGGAATGGTCCGAATGGAGTATCTTTCGGTAAGCTTCAACTCTCTGGCGATGACGGCAGCTGAGCCCTAATGTAGTGTCAGTCTTGCTATAGCAAAGGTTATGATGTTATGACTCCCTGTTTTATGCTCCATCAAGACAACATTCTTCAGCAAACCTGCCACGTGTCCCAGATGTCGTCCGAGATGACAGTACGCAAGAGAATGGCATGGTTGGGGCAAGATGCTAGCAGAGGGCTACACGTCTTGTCAGCCAGTGTCATATAGGGACAACAGCTCAGGACCAACATCTAACACAAGGAAGTCAGTAACTTACTTGACGACTACCCCGGGGCGCATCAGACCAAAAATGTTGTTGGTTCGCTTCGCCACCTAGCGGAGGCTCGTTTGCACCACACGCCATGGACTATTGGACTGACCGACTCCCACGTGGTGAATGCTAGGTGACTATGGCCCAGCGATTCCTGCGCATCTGCATGTTGACCTCGAAATACGAAGCCATGATCACCGATCTCTTGCTAATGCCTCTATCGCTTCAAAAGCTTCGATTTCTGTTATGTGAAAGCTTTGCAGCACATCTATGGGCGGCTGCACACGTGCCAAAACAGTAGGCGTCTATAGATCAGTGACCCTCAGCACTGCCCTTGTGTCGATACGACTGTTCGATGAATGGATGGCAATCGGACCACAGGGTGCTACAGTTCGCGTTACTCTGCACTTTCGAAGTTGCGATCACGAGCCGAGGACAAGTTGCCCCAGTACAGTACGGGTGAACAGCATATAAGGAAGCGCTGTTGTCCACTGACTCTGGATCTACGAAGCATTCTGTCCAACACTCAACTCTGCGCAGGAGCATCACTACCTACATGTAATTACTTCAGCAGAATCTAAAGCAAAGCAATACACTTACTGAGAGGTACCATTTGCCGAGACCACCATGCGCGTCTACAAGATCGTCGGGTGCCTTCTGGCAGCACTCACAGGAGCCATGGCAGCACCAATGGCCATGGCCGCACCAGAGGACATGCTCACGACAAACAACGCCAAGGAGCCAAACACAAAACACATGGGCAGCAAGGAGATGACGAAAAAACCTGCCACGGGAATGCCAAACTCTCCAACAACTGGCAACGGCAAACCTCCCGTGGGGGCTCCCATTCTCTACCTCGTTGGCGACAGTACCATGGCAGCTACGGCAGTGGCAGACGAGAGTCTACCTGCTTCTGGATCCAACGAAGGCAACCCTTCCAGCGTTGAGGACTCCGCTGAGGAGCAAGTCAGTCTACGTAAACGTGATGAAGACGACACTGGCAAATCTGCTGGAACCAATAATGGCGAGCCTGGTGGAACGAATAACGGCGAGCCTGCTGGAACCAAGAATGGTCAGCCTGCTGGAACGAATAATGGCAAGCCTGTTGGAACGAATAATGGCAAGCCTGCTGGAACCAAGAATGGTCAGCCTGCTGGAACCAATAATGGCAAGCCTGCTGGAAGCAAGAACGGCGAGCCTGCTGGAACCAATAATGGTAAGCCTGCTGGAACCCACAAGCCCGCTGGAACCAATAATGGCGAGCCTGCTGGAAACAATAACGGCAAACCGAAGACAGGCAATAATCACAAGGTACCAGTCAAGCTCGAACGTCAAGGCTGGGGCTCAGCCTTGCCCGAATTCATGAAGATACAAATCGTCAATCTTGCCATCTCCGGCAGATCAGCGAGATCGTACACCAATGAGAACCGATTCAAGACACTCGCGACCAAGGTCAAAAAGGGAGACTACGTCGTCATTCAATTCGGACACAATGATGTTGGCACGCCTAAAAGCAAGATCGACAATGGACGTGCAGCTTGTCCGCCCGTCAATAACAAATATAGTACGACTTGCAAGACCACTTTCCAGTAAGTTGGGGGTTTTTTTTTTCTCTTTTTTCCATATGTGCTAATCAACCGAATCTCACAAATTTGGTTGAAAAGCGCAAAGTAGTAGTACCTAGGTAGAATTTAGAAAGCTAACGCCCAACGATAAACAACAGTGGCAAACCCGAAACAGTCCTAACATACTACACCTACCTGGTCCAAGCCGCAAAGCTCCTCAAAAGCAAAGGCGCCAATGTCATCATTCTCTCCCCAACGCCCAATAACCCCTTCGCCAGCGGAACCTACAAATTCAAAGCAAACATTTTCGCCAAATATGCCGCAGACGCCGCCAAAGCCGCCGACGTGACCTTCATCGACCACGGCAATGTGACGTCTGCGCTATTTCAGAATATGACCGCCAAAGTCGTCGACTCGTACTATCAGGGTGCGACGCACTTCACCCCGGCGGGAGCGAGGGTTATCGCGCATGAATTCGTTGAGGCGTTGGAGTCGTCGGAAAGTACGTTGAAGAAGTATGTTACTTCGGATGTTGAAGCGGGACATGGGAATCAGTGGAAGGGTAGTTCGGGAAATGATCCGGAAACGGGAACTGGAACTGGAACTGGCACTGGCACTACTGGAGGAGGTACTGAGAAGGGCAGTACGGGAACCGGCGGAAGTGGAGGAGGCAGCGGGAAGAGTGGTACTGGAGGAAGCGGAAAGGGCAGTAGCGGTAGCGGTAGCGGTAGCGGTAGCACTGGCAGCAAAGGGGGCAGCGAAGGAGGTACTGGAACGGGCAGTGTCAATGGTGGTAGTACTGGAGGGGGCGAGAAGGGCAGTACTGAGAAGGGCAGTACTGAAAGGGGCAGTGGCACTGGCACTGGCACTGGAGGAGGCGAGAAGGGCAGTACTGGAAAGGGCAGTGGCAGTGGTGGTAGTACTGGAGGAGGCGAGAAGGGCAGTACTGAAAAGGGCAGTGGCAGTGGCAGTGGAGGAGGTGAGAAGGGCAGTACTGGAAAGGGCAGTGGCAGTGGCAGTGGCACTGGAGGAGGCAGTGGTACTGGAGGAGGCGAAAAGGGCAGTGGAGGAGGCGAAAAGGGCAGTACTGAAAAGGGCAATGGCAGTGGTGGTAGTACTGGAGGAGGCAGCGGAGGAAGCAGCGGGAAGGGCGGTATCGAAGGAGGCGAGAAGGGCAGTGGCAGTGGCAGTGGCAGTGGTACTGGAGGAGGCAGCGGTACTGGAGGAGGCAGCGGTACTGGAGGAGGCAGCGGAGGAGGACACGGTGGAGGAGGCAACTGAACTGGGACTACCCCTGGCACCGAAACTGGAAACGATGGTGCCACTTAACTCATCCGACGACATGTTCCTTTCCTTGTGATCTTTGCAGAACTTCGTTACGATATTCCGATTTGATTGGCATGATAACGATATAACGGCCTTTGGCACACGTGCGAGTATGAGAAACGATACCTTGATAGTTCCAAAAGCAGATTGTTCCCTTTACACTTGTGCAAATTCCCTTCCATTAGCAATGTATGTCTTTCGTTTCATCGAGTCTCAGAGCATTATAATCGGGGCGCATACTAACAGCGATATATACATAGCAGATCTATTTTTATCGGATGGCCCGAACTGGCAATGTTTAGTGGCCTTAGAGACTCCACGTACTGTCTACCTTATCTATCAATGTTTTTGTAATCCGTCGGCACGTTGACTTCCACAAGTTGATCTGCATACCTACCTTACCTTATGGACATATACTCTCCTTAGGAAGCGGAGAGGGAGGTCGGCGACTGCCAGCCGAGGATTGCCGAGCTCCACTTAAATCGAGACACTTCACTTACTTCCTAAGAGAAGATGACCTTGTACAACCTGTAGTACAAAACCCACCTCCGTAGCAATTATGAAGATCGACAAAATCTACGTCTACCCCGTCAAAGCGCTGCGAGCGGCCGAGCTCGAAGAAGTCCAAGTGACAAAACATGGCTTTCCCCACGACAGGCGATTCATGATGTTGCACGTACAACAAGACGCCAACAACAACAACACCACGACATACAAGAACATCGCAGTCGCACATTATCCCCAAAGCGTGTTCTTCTTCCCGACCATCAACTCCGCCGCAGGAATCCTCACCGTCACCTACAAGCCTCCAAACAGCCTCTCCAAGTCTGTGGACTTTCCTCTGGCGCCACATACGGATGATCTCGAAGTGGTTGAAGTGACGATGCATGGCTCTCCGACCCCCGCATACAAAATGCCACAGGAATACAACGACTGGTTTTCAGCTTGCTATGGATTCGATGTGATTCTCGTCTATCTCGGTCCTCACTATCGTCCTGTGCTCATGTCGACAAGTCCTAATGTGCTTCGACCATTCAGCAAGAACGATGACAATAATAATAATAATAGTAGCAAGAGCAAGAGCAACAACGGCTGGCTCTCCTCTCTCACATCATCCCTGACTCCTTCCTTCCTCACCGCCGACAGCAGCTCAAAATCAACAAAAGACGAACAACTCCTCACCTTCAACGACTGCGCTCCCTACCTCATCGCCTCAACCAAATCCATGGAAGACGTAACCTCTCGCCTCCCGGCCTCGGAAGCTTCTCATCTCGACATTATCAAGTTTCGACCCAACATCATCATCTCCGGTGCGTCAGAGGCGTGGGAAGAAGATTTTTGGTCGCAACTCGCTATTCATTCTTCCTCTTCCTCTTCCGCAGCAACGTCAGCGGATACACCATCAACGACGACAACGACATTAATCGAATGTATCCACAACTGCGGAAGATGTAAAAGTATCAATATTGATTATACGACGGGAGCCCCCGGCACGACGGAGAGTGGACAGTTGTTGAAGAAGTTGCAGAGGGATCGACGAGTGGATGCGGGAGTCAAGTATAGTCCCATTTTTGGACGGTATGCGTTCTTGCACGAGGGCAGTGAGGGCCATGTCATCCGACGGGGTGACGAGGCGGAAGTGAGTAGGAGGAATGTGGAGAGGACCACTTTTGGTAAGTTCCTTTTTATTTCCTTTTTTCTTTTCGATTGGTGCTTTCTTGCTTGTTTTCTCTCGTATCTATAATATGAGCTGGGTGGGGTATCTAAGCTAATGCAAATTTTCTTGAAACAGATTGGGAAGGTCTCAGTACCTTGTCATCGTCATGAAAGTAGTAGTAGTAGTGGTCTCTCCGTCTATATGTCAATTCCAAATTCGTCGAATCGTTCACCTGCCGGGGAGAAGCTCGGCCATTCGTGCTCGCTGTGTCGCGGTTGTGTGTTGGATGGTGATTTCGCCTCTGGTCTCTTCCCTGCCTTCTTTGGTGTCTCCCATACTTCTCTCACGCTTTCCAGCAGATGCTGAGCAGAGCCAATCTCGTGTAGCAGAAGTGGCATTCTGTCGCGTTGTGTCTTGATCAGCACCAGAAGTTCTTCAATGGCTTCGAGACTGATTTGTAGCTTGCGCATCGTGCTGCCGAGGACTTCCCATCCCAGTGGTAGTCGTGACTCGTGAGGTCCAGTCCTATCAGGCGGTGCGCAGGTCTTGATTGCCGCAAGCGCTGTGTTGAAGCGCTGTACAACGCCGTCATATGTAATCACATCTGAGCCTGATCGAGCAGCTGCGTCGATGCCGCCGGACAACGTCGAATTTTGCTCCGAACGACCGCTCCAGCTCAGTCTGATCGTCCACAGCGAATTCACATAGGCAGCTGGCAACCAGCTCAGAAGTTGCCGCGTCTGCATTTCGAACGATGCCTCAATACTACGGCACTCTTGATTCGCGCAGACGAGCGCCGCATGCATCGCGCGTGCAGCTTGTGAAAATGAGGTCGCGTGAGTCTGTAGATGTGCGCGGAGTGCGGGATGCGGGTATCCCGCTCGATGGTGTCGTGGTCGAACATAGCCAGCTGAGTGGGCTCTGCCTGCTTCGTCATAATCCTCCAATTCTTCAATTCTAGAGGTACCCATGGGATCTTGGTTGTAATATTGACCTCGCATAATGTCTGCAAAGCTCGCGTCTTGACGCGCAAGGAAGTCGAAGGGGTCTTGTACGTGCTGTGGTCGACGACGGGCCCAGCCGCGTGGTGACGGATGAGTGCTTTCTTCGGGAGTACTGCGAGAGGGCGTGGTCATGTTCATAGCATTGAACAATGCGTCAATGTTCAGGAATGGATCCATGGTAAATGGTGTCTGGTTCTCTTTCACTCAGTTCGAGTGCCTCTGTGAGAGTTTGCTCGCATTTCAAATGTGCCGTGCGCACGTCACTTGATTGAGAGCTCGCGCAACAGCTGCCGTGCAACGCAGTCATCGCAACGTGTCAGGTCTTGAAGCGATGGTTGGTGTCGCACCCGCTCACGCACACACGGGAGAGCAAACTCAATGGTGGGAGGCATTAGTCGAGGCGGTAGGTATGGAGGCCAAGCTACCGATCACTCAGTGAGCGCTGATTTCGACTGATCTCTTCGACCGGCGGAAATTCGATACATCTGCCTTGGCAATGTGACTTGTGCTCATACTTGTCAGCAGACATTCGCGACGCAAGTTGCGGTGAACCTACCGAGCTTATCCCCACTGAGGTCCACTCGCTGCGCACGAAGGCAGTGCTCTCTATCCACAATGTCAGCCAGCACTCATAGGATAGTAGCACGGCACTGACTGACCTCCGTTTCACTCCTTGGTTTGGGCTCGCAGGTCAGGTTTAGATTCCAGATCTGTGATATGATCATCTTGATCCAGTCGAGGTAGACTCTACTCTCCTCATATACTGGCTCGAACTTGGCAGTTGCGGCCCAGCATGCCAGATACCTTCTTGTCGTGGATTTCGTGAAAGCAATGTGAAAGCAGACTGGCGAATTGTGGGGTTACGGCATCGCGATATGGCCATCCACAATGGGTCCGTGACCCACAATGAGAACGACAGGTATGGTGTACCTGAGTTCGGCCCAGATAGCGTAGGCAGTGGTGGGCACGAGAATGATGCCAGGACTTCTCGCGCCAGGTCCACGATAGCTCGGAACTCTGCTTCGTATGCATCGTAGGCAACAGGGCCTGCGGACTGATCGACTGATGCCAGCATGGTGCCCACGAGGTGGTTTGCCTTGAGCACCATCGCACGCTTGAGATCCATGTTCGACATGAAATCTCGCTGATCCGACAAGAATGCCGTGAATGCCTGCTCCCACTGTGAGAACCACGGAGCGTAGCGGAGATACTTCTCGGCCATTGTCACAGCAATATGGTCTCGCGGTGCAGTAGGATGGAAGCCTTGCATAAACCGCATCACACTATTCAAAGCGGTGTGGAGCGTGTTGTGCGCATGTTCCAGGCTGAATATGTAGCCGATGGGTGGTAGTGGATGCGTCTGGCCGGATGTGTCAATTTCGGGTCGTCTGCCTTTGTCGAGCAGGGCTGTCGCTTGCACTTCCAGACGTTCCACCAAGGGTCGCATCTGCTCGATATCATCTTCCTCGCTGGGAGACATAGTAGTGATGGCTGCACGGCCGGTCGCTTGGAGCAAACGCCGCCCTTGCAGTGCGTGGTTGACGGCACTGTCACAGCGCCCCTGCATTGCTTCGAAGCAGGTGAAAAGCACGCATGTGGTCAAGGCTAATCGTGAGCTCGGTATGCGACGCCTGGCTGGGTCGTAGTCGTGGCCGTCGTCGGCGGTCAAGCAAGCGATGGCTTTGTTGCATTGATTCAACGCAAACTCCATCGCCTTGGCTTTCTGTTTGTCATCTGCGAAGGCCCGCTGCATGATGCATTCGTGCAGAGCTCCGATAGCTGTGATCGCATGCCGGATTGCGGGTTCATGATAGGAGGTTTGAATGACCATGCGTTGCCAGAAAGCAGAGTCGAAGAAGCCAGCCATCTGGGGCGCGCTGAAATTGACGAAGAAGTTGAGACAGTGTCGCTCACGCCAACTCCGCCGCCACTTCATGTCTGGCCGGAAGACCGTCAATGATTCGGGATGGAAGAGGGCATTGTCGTCGTCCTCTCCAGATCGCGTCCCTGCATTCAACGCCCAATCGTCCGACATTGCGCGCTTACATCCCGGGTTGCTTGGATCGCATTTGAGACCTTTCATTCTGAAAAGTGTTAGAGCTCAGGAGTCAAGACACACACACATACACACACAGACATTTCTCGCAATTCACCTACAAGCAGGGAATGCAGCCCGTCTGCATCTTCGTACGCGGTATCTCTTCCACTCCATCCTCCGAATTGTCCAGGGTCGCGCTCGTGCCTACATTGCGCGAAGAAGAGGCGCCGAACGGAGTGGTCATGTTGAGAGTTGGCAGCGACTCCAGATCACGGTCCCAACTCACGTCCGATGTCGCATCTTGTCTTGGAGACGCCGCTTCCACCCAACGCCTCTTGCGACTGCCATTCGCCCCATTCCCGCTGATTCCACTGTTGCCATGCTGCCCATAGTCACTGGTGTACGTTGGTGGTAGTGGTGGTAGTGGTGGTGGTGGTGATGTTGATGACGGTTGCGGTGAAGGGCGCCACTCCAGATCGACTCCGGTATACCAGCCGCTCCCCGCCTCTTTGTCTCCCATATCTGACTCTACGGGCATAGTCATGGTATGGTAGTCATCCCCGAGGATCAGGTATTCGAGGTGAATGATTATGTCGTGAGCTTGCAGGACTGCTGCGCAGCTGACCTATCGGTTCTTGGTTCTTGACTCTTGGGCGGAACGAGGGCAGTGCTTGCACCAGCTCTGCCCTAGGGTACGAAGGTATGCAGCGCCACGTCGACGACAGCCCATATGCTGGAGAGGCACGCTGCCAACTCCTTTGCGTCGAAGGGGCGGTCCTCTTATTCTACGACGGAGCACGCGCCAAGATACCAACAGCGACTAGTAGTGGGTCGAGTGTTTAGGCGCCACGAAGAGGAGGAGGAAAGGTGGTCTGGGGCGAGAGGTATAAAGTCAAATCGTGCCCAAGTCATAATCTAATCGGCGGGCTGTAACGTTATAAGACAGTGGCCTGTCAGCGTCACCATGGCAGAGCGAGCGAGCAGGCAAGCAAGCATGCAAGCATGCAGAACGCACCATAGCACCGCTTCTTCATGCATCTCCACGCACTGCACTCCGTCTCAGTGCACTGCACTGACCGGAACTCTCTCTCCCACTCTCTGTTCGAGCCCGTGCGGCCGCGGCCGTGATTGTGAAGCAGTGGGTGAGACGGAGAATACGATGAATTAGAAGCAGCTTTCTCAGCCGCACCCCATGGCCCTGTCGAGAGTTCGGGGCTGCAGTGCAGGTCACAGATGAAAGGAGGAGGCAGCACGCCGAAGGATGCAATGCTGCAGCGGGCACTCCGAAGAAGCGTCAACGAGGTGTTGCGCAATGCGCACTCGCTTGTGCCCACTGCCAGGTATCCGTAGTATATCAGCCCTTCGAAAGGACGTTCGTTACCGGGAGACGTTTGTGAGTTCTCCTTGGCCACAGCGGCTTTAGAATAATCAGGTACATGTATCTGTGGGCCCGCACGGCATGGGGCATGCATGACCTGCTGTGGGCCTGTGGCATCGGTGGACCATTGCTCGAAGCTCCGTCTCCCGACTATGATCTGTAGACTGTAGCAACAATCAATACCGACAACTCCTCCCATTGACCCGCACAGTCGCAGCCCTTCAGTCCGGCTTGAAAATCGAGCAGTCTGCGATGCGGCAATGGTCTATACCCGTCTCCCATGTGCGCATAGGCTAGCCTCCTCCGCATGGCGCACACGAGTGTATCCTCCGACCACACCATTCCTCCCGTCTTACGAGGGCGGGAGACGAATCTATTCAACACCTAGCCACTCCCACGACGTTGCCATTCTTGGGGGTGGCATCACCGGCCTGGCCAGCGCCTACTTTCTTAACCGTCAGCATCCCAATGCCAAAATTACGCTGTATGAAGCGAAAGACCGCATGGGAGGATGGCTGGAATCCAAGCGCGTGCCCGTTGAGGGTGGCAATGTGTTATTCGAAGCTGGTCCTCGAACCTTGCGGCCCCAGGGGAATGGAGTCTTAGCAGCGAAACTGGTACGGCAGCAGTCCGAATTCAGAACAGGTGTATGGGTGGGAGCTGATGGGGATGATAGATGCAAGAGCTAGACTTGGCCAAGGACGCCATTTTCACTCAAAAAACCTCGCCTGCCGCTCGTAGCCGCTTTCTCTACTATCCCGATCGCCTCGTACGTATGCCACACCCGTCCTTTGGCCTGGCAGAGATCATGTGGAGCTTGGCAACAGAGCCAGTGTTCAAGACTGCTATATGGGGCATCGTGAAAGAGCCCCTCAGCCGACCGAGAGATCCTAGCGATCCTAGCCTACAAGATGAGAGCGTAGGTGAATTCTTCTCGCGCCGATTCACCAAGTCGATCGTGGATAACATCTTGAGTGCTGTGATTCATGGCATCTACGCTGGTGACGTGTACAAACTGTCTGTCAAGAGTCTGTTCCCAAAGGCATGGTGGGCAGAGGCCGAACAACGCAGTGTCTTGCTGGGCATGATGAAAGCAAGATTAGAAGGCCCTGAGGTGACGAAGAGCGAAGCGGACTTCTTGCAGGATATGAAAAACTTCTCGTGGGATCCGCTGCTTAAAAGCACCCTCAAAGACAACTCTGTTTTCACATTCTCGGACGGTATGGGCATGCTAGCCGAAAGGCTGCATGCGAAGCTATTCGAGACTGGACGTGTTGATTTTAAGACGAACACCGCCGTTGAGTCTATCAAACAGGCCGATGGCAATGCAGGAATTGAACTCACGACAGCTGGCTCCACGGAATCACGCAAGCACACCCACATAATATCTTCGTTATCGCCAGATCACCTGAACAAAGTAGCAGGGACCGGTCTAATTGGGCACGTTCCTACGGTGAACGTGATGACTGTCAACTTGTACTTCCGCACCCCTGACATGCACGAGCCCGGATTTGGCTACCTCATACCGCGAGCGACGCCATTCGAGCAGAATCCAGAACGTGCATTGGGTGTCGTATTTGACACTGCTTACTCGCCGTCGCCAAGCGATGTCGACACGAAAAACTGGAAGCATTTGAGCGCGGGTGAGCTGAAGGCCGCGCGTGAATCCGGGCAGATCGTCAACGTGAATGACTTCTCTTGGTACAATATGCCACAGACACCGAACATGCAGGATCATGTCCAAAGCAGGGGTACAAAGGTGACCGTTATGCTTGGTGGACACTGGTGGGATGGTTGGCCTTCATTTCCCGACGAGAAGGAAGGTTTGGCACTCGCTCGATCTGTACTGGAACGCCATCTCGGCATCAAGGAAGAGCCAGAGGTCTGGCAAGTCAACTTCCAGAAGGACTGCATTCCACAGTATACACTGGGTCACGAACAAAGACTCAAGGATGCCCACAACAGGATCTGGCGTGACTACAAGGGTAGGCTGCGCGTTGCAGGGAACTGGATGTCCGGAGTAGGCGTCAACGACTGCCTGCGTAGCGCATATGAGGTAGCCAAGAACTTCTCTGGCGACGGCACAGGACTTGAGCGCGTCGGGGAGGCCCGTACTGTCCGTCTGCCGCCTACACTGCCCGGTCCCAGCCAGAACAGGACTGAACAATAAATATCTAGGTAACACCAGCGTTGTACATATAGGCAGCTAAAATACACAAAGTACCTTACCTCCCAACTCCCCTACCTACATAGGTACGTTACCTTGTAGAAGCTTCGCTCTCACGTCGGTCCGCGGCAACTGCACCTGCCTGCGTGACGCAAGCTTTGGTGGCTCCTTCCTGTCAAACACGCATGGATGCCCCACGTTCCACCTCGCCAGCTCTTGCGATACCATCATCACATGTACCTGGGTACCTTACATACTGCACTGCCATCATATAGCACCACCGCCACCACCTCCATTCTCACCTCGAACTCACAATCGACTTTGTTCCTGATCATCGTCGGGATAGCGACCGATGTACGGCATTCGACAACGAAGCTGCGACGGGAGGCTGCAGACCGACACCTGACTCTTGAGAGCACTTGTAACCGTAGCTGGGTTTCAATGCCAGCAGGCAAACAACCGGTTGTGGCATAGAGCACAGCCAATTGGAGCTTAAGTTCAAGACGAGGCTGTCAGGCTGCAACCTCATACTCACAGTCACAGGCTCACAGCACAGCGCACCTTGGGACGATCCGCAGCCGGACCACCTCTGCGATCATCGACCTCCGGCGCTTCATCTTTGCTGCCTTACAGTGCGCGTGGGATCCCGGTCAAGGCTACTCCTGTAGCATCCCCTTCAGACAAGATTCGAGCGCACTGCCACTCGGTTGCGACTGGGATACCTCTGCGCGAATCTGAGCAGCTGTGAGGTTACAGGCGTACAGCTTGCCTCTCCAGAGTGAAAGCGGTCATCCCAATATCTCTGATCTTGAAACCGAAGTCCAGCCTGCCGACGTCACGATCTGTCGGCGAGTCACGAACTATAATATTCGACATCTTGGACAAAACCTGCATGGTCACGTCGTGCCCAGACTGATAACTACAAGTGAACCATGGCGAGGCCGTTGAGCAATGACGCAGGTGAAGGGCCGCGAGGACGAGCGGCAACCTCACTTAATCACCCTCAGCACAGCACCCGATCCTGGACACATAACGGTATCCACTACACAGTCCATTCTACATCCTATGCGACTCCGGGTCTGAGTTTCGGGTCTTCTTCTGGCACGGCGAACGGGCCTTTCAATTTCGACCCATTTATGTCATCGCATCGAGGTCATGCCTCAAGAGCAACGCCATTCGGACTTCTTGGAAGCGCCTTTGGTCTACTGGAAAATACATTAGCCATGCATCCACAGCACACCATTGTCGGAGACCATGGCTTTGGTCAAGGGAGCCGACGCCAAGTCGAGATCGATACACCGAACGACAATTACGATTGCGATTTGGCATACGAGGGTCATAATCTCACACCTAATCGACGAGCACGACCCAAGTCTATATTCTCGAGGTTAAAAGACAGATTGGTAGATGCCAAGCAACACCATCGCGAGGACAGCTCCAGCAGTCGTGAGCGGTCTTTTGAAGAGGACCGTTCCAGAAGATCATCGCGCAGACACAGCGTATACCCAGCCGAAACTCGGCCACCTGCCCGTGAAGCAACAAAAGAACGGCCACCAGAGTTCATCGAGGTTGACTATCACGACGAAACTGATTCCGAGCCAGAATACACGCATAGTCGAGGTCGCACCAGCTCCGAACAGCGAAGTGCAGCTGACGCGACCATGATTGAAAGTCTGGAAGATGCTGTAGAGCTCGAAGAACGGAATGTTCGAGGCTGCAAGCAAAAGCTTGCTAATGCTTCGAAGCAAGCCAACATCAACTCGGCGTATCTACAACGCATCATAGACGAGCTGAAGGAGCACGAAAGGAGGCTGGCAATGGCAATGAATGACCTGGATGAAGCGAAGGCGCGAAGGATCAGAAACAAACGACCTGAGTTACCAACTCGCCCATTGTCCTACAGACGATCTGAGATGCCACCTCGAGAAAAGTCTCAAGAGCCGCCGCGTTCACGCCCTCGACAATCTCAATCCACACGTAATATGCGTGAGCAGTTCTTCGACCCCTTTGGTGGATTTCCAGGACACCCGCCTCATGCGGATCCTGTGATGCAAGCTTTTCAGAACCTGCATGGCTTACATGCTGAACACGCAATGCAATTCGACCCTTTCAACCACTTTTTCGAACAGAGTCGACCGTTCGCAGAAGATGCACATTTTCGCTTTTTTGCTACCCCTGGTGATGGATTTCAGCAGGGTGCAGTCCCTCAAGGGCAAAAGAAACGCACAAGACACAGCACTGGTGGTGCACAACCCAACGTCCAGCACACGTATGCCCCTGCAGGCACCGCGAACTTCGCTCGCCCTCTTCGACGCACACCTGTCGCTCCTCAGCCGCCTGCTACTGTGCTCAGATCGGATGAAGCGAAGCGACTTTTCGCAGCCTATGACGAAAAGTGGAAGTCACTCCCGTCAACGAATCCTGACATACCATACCCAGCACGCGGCTTACATGCTGGAGGTCTCGCAGCCAGAGAGTCACTATGGGCGCCTCACATCAGCACACATGTTGGTTCCTGGTCAGAAGAAACAGTCATGCAAGCCAACGCGCAGGCCTTCTTTCTCGGAGTCGTGGGTCTATCTCCGATGTATACGCAACATCCAGCTACGGGGCGTGTCGAGGTGGGCTTTGACAAGTCGCAGGCTACTGCGCAGCAGATCCAACAATTGGTGGATATCTTGAAGAAGGAGAAAATTAGATGGCATTCCGATCGGTTGGGAAGACGAAATGGAGGCAGATCTGGCCCGAATGAGGCGTTGCAGAAGGATGAGAGGGCGAGAGCAGTTTTTCATGCTGTGTGTGAACTTATGGAGCGTGCGCAATGAGTGTGGTGGCAGTAATGATAAGAAGATTGAATGCCAAATGAAATGATTGACGTGCTCAGGTAGTCACTCAATAGAGCGCATCAAGCTCTGTCCCAACGCATACCTACCTACAGTTTTTCCGTATTCCCCTTAGAGAACAGATTCAGGTCAGCTGAAACGAAACCACGCAAGCGATGACGCTTGTCCATCGTGATCCGATTCTCTCGTCGTCGTGCACTTGATCAGATCGTTGTTGCACGACGTGCCGAGCTGATCGATGTCGATGGCGAACGCCCTATACAGAGTATCGACAGGACGTCTGTCGAATCTGTCTTCAGAGCCAATGTCCATTTATGGTGGGAGCGGCGCGACACAGTGACCATTACGTAGTCCCACTTCTAGTGCTTCTTCACCCGAGCATT
This sequence comes from Sphaerulina musiva SO2202, assembly GCF_000320565.1. NCBI lineage: Eukaryota > Fungi > Ascomycota > Dothideomycetes > Mycosphaerellales > Mycosphaerellaceae > Sphaerulina > Sphaerulina musiva. Next base: position 1,270,445 of record NW_016017387.1, on the reverse strand, counting down.
CCAGATCATTCTTCATCGTCTGCCTGCCAAGCTTCCCTTGCTTATCTCACCTATGTCGACGACTACGAATGGTCCCATCTCGATGGTGGTCTCTTGGGGAAGCCCCGGAAAGAGGCGTTCCGACCTGTAGTGAAACGAAAGTGGTGCGAATTTGGTGTCAGAGTGGGAATCGGGAATGACTGCAGTGCAGTGCAGGCTGCCACTAATAGGACTTTCCAGGGAATCATAGAACGATTCACTTTAACGAGCTCAGCCACGCGCTGCACACAGTAGTGCACAGTGACCTCTGCTCTTCGCGACAATAACGATAGCCGCTCTCTTGCCCTCGTCCTCACCCTCACCCTCACCCTCACCCTCTCTCCGCACTTCATCTGTACCGACTACCTAGGTAGTCAGAGACAGTCCACCTGGGCGCCCAGAGAATCTCAGTCGGCTAGCAATCCACCTTCCTCGAGTACGGCAGTTTCACCTAGTTCTAGAGCGCCGAATTTGCCGGACTAAGCACCTGCCCTCGCGCTCCCTTGGCGAGCCAGATCCTTCCGATAGGAGACGGCGGCAAGCGACGAGACACGTCTCCTTCCTAAGACTGAGTCCGAATCATATTGCGGCCGTCGCGCCGCGAAAGCGCTGCGGGCATGGACGAGATGGTGCGAGTCAGGCGCAAAGACACCACCAAAGGACCGCCGTTGCGCATCCTCTCGCTCGATGGAGGAGGCATCAGAGGGTACAGCATGCTCATCCTGCTGCAAGACTTGATGCATCGGACGTTTGTGGAGATGGAGGGCAGAGCGCCCAAGAGACACGAAATCCCGAAGCCATGCGAGCACTTCGACCTGATTGTAGGCACAGGCACAGGCGGCCTGATTGCTATTATGCTGGGGAGACTGCGCCTGGACCTGGACACTTGCAAGGACGTCTACGTGCGTATGACGAGAAAGGTGTTCCAGACAGACAAGACGGTATTCGGTATGCCCTGGAAAAGCACCATGTTCAAAGCGAGCATGCTGGAGGAGGCGATCCGCGAGACCGTCAAGGAACACACTATTTTCGAGGATGAGGGGAATGATGCGTTGGCGAACGCTGCGCCTATGACTCCCACCAGCGTTCGTGGCTGGCCGTCGAATATCCCTCCCATTCCACATCGGACCATGAGCCAAAGCAGTCATTACAGTCAGATAGGGCAAAGCGGCTTGGGCAATAGAGTATCCATTGGCTCCGTGAAGCCTGGGAACCCGAATGCCTTGCTATACGATACACGGGAGAACCGCACAAAGACAGCAATGACAGCGGTCTTGAAAGGAACAAATCACACGGTATTGCTGAGATCGTACGACTCGAGGAAAGAGCCAGCGCCAGATGTCAACTGTGCTATCTGGCAGGCTGGACGTGCGACTTGTGCGACACAAATGGCATTCAAGCCCATTCAAATCGGTCAATCAGTGTACCTGGACGAAGGCGCTGGTAAATACAATCCTGCACCTCTGGTGCTTGACGAAGCCGTGTCAAATGAGTGGCCAGGTCGTGAAGTGGGTGTCTTTATCAGTGTAGGGACTGGGAAGCGGCCTCCACAGACAGGTGCCAATTCGCAAGAGTGGTGGGAGGGCTTCCTCGGAGGCAGTCTGGGCGAGTTTGCAGAGGCACGAAGGAAGATGATACAAAAGCTCGAGAACTGCGAGAGGGCACACGAATTTATGCTACGAGAACATCTAGCAGCGAGAGGAGTCAACCCTGAAGTCTATTACCGGCTGAACGTGGAAGTTGGTGTGGGAGAGTTTGGCTTGAATGAGTGGGCCCGGCTGGCAGAGATCAGCACAAGCACCAGATCGTACCTCTCGAAGAAAGAAGTGGAAGCGATCAGTTGTGGTGCGGCCGCACGACTCGCTAAGATTCACTTTGCGAAGATCAGACACGACCGAGCAGAAGCACGAAAGGCAACCGGCGCTGATATGCCCAAATTAGCATCGCAGAATCTATGGGAGAAGCCACTCGCTACAGTTCCACCTCCGCAAAAATTCGCAGTCGAGCTCGCTGGCGATGACCATTATCGTCCTGGACAGCAATACGCAGACAGCGCCCACTTCGTTCAACGGCCCATGGACAACAAGTACAACATGATGACGAGCGACCCTTTTGATCGACACACCAATAGCCCTACACCAACACAGCAGCTCTATAGCTCGTCGGCTTACAGCTCATCTCAGCTTTCCGCGGTGAGGTCGTCACTCGAACAAGCCCGTCCGGGTTCCCTCCGCTTCAGTGACCATTCTCCTCGACATAGCGAGGACATCGCACGTCCGCCCTCAAATTATCCCTCGCCACTATTTTCGCCGCCGCCCGTACCTCCCAAGACACCTGTGAATGGTGGCGCGGCTCTGCCCTACCCTGAGAGGAGTAGCCCGCCTAAGTCGCCATCTCTGGCTGGCGGATATGGAGGCCCACCAGTACTGACTTTCACGGATATGGGCGAGTTCGGCAGGAGGCTGCCCTATCCTGATAATACAGGTGGACCACCTCCTGTCAACATGGGGAACAAACCAACGTTATCGTGAAGCCTTGGAGAAGTTGGCTTTTTGACGTTGTTGATTGATGACGAATGATGAATGATACCCCAGAAAGCATTTTTTCGAGACGTTTCAGCAGAGCAGATGGGTAAACGAAATCCTGAGCATAGCACTGAGAACTTTGATGTAGATGAGATGGCCAATCTAGCGATGGCGATCTTGCTCATACGGCATCAAAATCACCAACTCTTTAAAGAGACGCTTCTTCCACTCACGACTCCGACTCGCACTGCGGAATCGCAAGTGTGGTGACATGGTAGCATCGTACTGCTACGCGTTCTTCTCGTCAAGTGAAAGGCATACCAATACATGTAGCTCTGGGGAGAAAATTAGGTAATGTACCTACTGCTCACTCATCATCTTCCAGCTGCGGTCTGCACATGTGCAAGTATCCGCGCTCCGCCTTCCGATTTCGGCCAGTGCAATCTCGCCTGCACGTCATGCACTACGAGCTCCCCGCTCGAGTCCACGCTCATAGTACCTCCTAGCAACAACATCGCTGCATCACTGCGAAACAGTATTTCTCACCCGTATATGAAGCCATTCGCAAGTATCGCACGTACTTGCCATTCCATCTCGTCATCTCTATCTCGGTTTCAACCATACTCCTCCACCTCTTCTCCTCATCTAACACCTAGAATCCGATCAATCCCACTTCACACCCAACAACGCACCAGCAACAGCAACAGCAACGACAATCGCAACACACAGAGAAACATGTCATCCTCCACGTCTACCGACCCCTCTCCTCCCCAACAAGAACAGAAACTCACCCAATCCTTCCCACCCGCCCAACTCCACGACCTCCTCACCCAAATCTCCGACCTCCTCAAATCCCGCAACGAATCCGTCTCCATCGCCGAAACCGCCTGCGGAGGCCTCATCAGTTCCTCTCTCCTCTCTACTCCCGGCGCGTCAAAATTCTACAAAGGCGGTTTGACGCTCTACACGCTTCCCTCGCGCATCAGTTACGCTGGGTGGACGCAAGAAACGATTGCGAATTACAAAGGTCCCACGACGGATATCGTGTCTGGTCTGGCAAAACATGTGCGTGGGGAGTTGGAGAGTACGTATACGCTCTCGGAGAGTGGAACTGCAGGGCCAACGGGGGGCAATACGCCCAATCGGACGCCCGGGTATGTGGCGTTGGCGGTGGCTTGTGAGAGGGGGGTGTTTACGCGCGAGGTGGAAACCGGGTTGGGCGGGGATCGGGTGGGGAATATGGTGAAATTTGCGGAGGAGGGGTTGAGGTTGCTGTTGGAGGTGGTGATTGGGGAGGGAAGGGGGAATCATGGACCTGGGTTCGTCAGTAAGGCGTGAAGTTGAGACAGCGGGGAAGGCTATGGCATATTGGGGGTGGTGGCTTTGCAGTAATTTGTGGAGAGCGGCAGGTCGTAGTGTACAGAGATAGTCGTATGGCAGGTCTGGACCTTTCTATGGGCAAACCATCATTACCATCATGACCAATTCCTGGATGCCATTGAACTTGGTCGCGATACAGCCGTATCCGAGTCGCTGGCTATGTTGTATGCCTACCGACGAGCCTAGCGGCTAGTGCGATGTGCGACACCTACTAGCTCTAGGACGGAGGTGCTCGCAAACGAGTCTCCTTACCACACGAGAATGGTATGTCTTCCCCGACACAGTCTCGAAGGAATGCTGGCAGCCCATTGATAACTACTAAGTACCACTGAGCTGTGCCAGAGATCGAGCAACCATACTTTGATCGCAATTCTCTGCAGTGAAGCACTATCGCTCAGACTGACCCTCCTTGGACGTGAAGTGGTCTGTGGTCAATTGATTTTGAGAGCCCAGCACCACCGCAGGACAGAATACTTGACCAGCGGTATCAAAAGGTGAGTGATACCGGTGACATCCATGGCAGTGGAAAGTATCGCTTGGTGGCATTTCATGCCAGAGAGACCTTCTGATGCTTGTCTCTTCGGAACTTGACGTCGAGGCGGCGGACGGCCATTTCCAGAACCACACAGCGGTAACTTTGCTCATGCAAGCGATAGATCCTGCGTAGAACCCTCGCGTATACCTTCTGGCTCATGGCAGATGAGCGCGCTGTCCCTCGATGCCGAGAGCTGCAGGTCCAGTGTTCCGTCACACGAGTGTACCTGTCAAGTCACACAACAGCCTCGTCGTTGGCGGGATGTGAGGGCAAAGTCAGACAGTCTCTCCAGCAGTGCTCGGTTGAGTTGAGACCAAGATGGCTCCGCAATGCCTCAAAATCGAATGAGCAGCAGCCCAAGGTCTGGCCGAAATCCCGGCATGTGCCATGCCATGCCCCGGGGAAGTTGGCGTCTTTCCGGCTGGGAGAGCATCCATGCTGATGATGGTGGCATGGTGTAGTCATCCATGGACAGTTGGACACGAAGGACTCATGGCCAAGCGGCCGAGTCATCTAAGTTGCCCGCCGGTATGTAAGTTCGTGGACCTTGCGATGGTCCGATAGACAAATGAAGCAACTGTCATCGAGCCAACACCAGCAACATCGAGATCGCCAGTTCTTGCAAGTCCGGGTACAGACTTTTGTTGAGCCACGGTCAGAAAGTGTCGGTCTACTGTTTATGACAAAAGCACTGCCGACTGCGCTGCTGCTGGGATCCTTCACACATGGCACAAGTCGTCGTCATTCGTCATCCAGTACAGTAGATGCTAGCTCGTACTCGCACCGGAACCATCCGCCACCGGCAACACAACCTGAACGCAAGCAATAATGTCAGATAGTCCGACAGTCCGACACGACGAACACGTAGCATATGTACCCGCCGTCAGAAAATCCGTGTTCGTTAGTCAGCCTCAGCCTTCGGAGAGGGTTGTGGTAAGAAATTCACCGTTTCCTGACGCACTTGTGCCTGCCCGCTGACTTGCGGCAGGTTCAATCAGGAAGTGAAATGGAACACGTTGTCGGCCAGCGAGGCGTCAGAAAGCAAGACCGGTCAGCACACGTCGCAGTTACCGGGTGGTACCTGGATCGCCCCTGGCCAAGCGCAGCAGTAGCATAGGGCAGACGACCGCTGACCGTTCGGGACCACCCTGGCTTTTATGCAGGTCCCTCTGCTCGTTCGCAGAGTCTGACAGGCTGTGACTAGTAGACCCCGCTTTGAAGAAAAAAAATGTTTCGGCGCGCCCATATCATCATACGCGTGTAAAGAATAATGTGCATGATGTTACATGCCCGAATTCCACGGGGTCGTTTCATGTTGCAGCTACGTTAGTATGGGGTTAGGCGCCCGAGTGGAGGTAGCTACGTCGTCGAAAGTAATCGATGTTGTCCCGAAGACGATGTGCTCGACGCTGTCCTATCAGAAGGCTGCCATCCGACGAGCGGTACACGCTGCGGCGCAGTGTACAAGTGTAGGCGCGCTCGAGGATTTCTGTAGTGCCTTGGAACCATCGCTCCCTATAGAATGTCTGCTTCGAATGCCAGCGCGGCCGAGAACGGTCGCTAGGTATGGCTTCTCTCCAGTCGCGCTGAGCAGGACGTCGCTGGGTGTGATTGCACGTCGACCGAGTGTGAGGATTTGCCAGTCGCCAGTCTCCGTCGATGGCAAGAGACAGGCCTGACGTGGAAAGAGTAGGCGCTCTGCAGTAGTATGTTTCCGGCAGGGCCCTCCTCGACTGCGGTCCTTCCAACACGCGAAGCATGCAACAATGTGCCTGCCGGTCACGTAACGCCCGTTTCATGACCCAATGACCCACATTGCAGGCCAGGTAAGCCACACTCCTCAAAGCACTTCTTGGTGCCATTGAAACAAGTACCTCACACCACTCCTGAGCATAAATCGAACATCCTAAGACGTCCATTGACCCATCATCATTTTCCCAGTTGTTTCTTGTGAAGGTACGTCGAACACTGTCGAGATCGACATTGAAGTGCCGATGACTAGGGGCACGGAGCTTTGCATTCTTCTCTTCAGGCATTCTCGCCAGCTCAAACTCAAACTGGACCTTACTGATTAACGTGAAGCTCCATCGTTGGACTGCATTCGATTCTAAGAACATACCTACCTCAAGAAACATGCATTTTCTCGGTGTGGCTGCGATATTCAGCATCGCAGTGACTGCGCGGCCAGCAGTCGTCCCGCGACAACTCAGCTACGCTGAGAAAGCAGTCCTGCATCACAATTACCACCGAGCAAATCACTCAGCTCCCCCCGTCGAGTGGGACGATGATCTCGCTGCCACAGCTAAGAAGGGGGCCGACATGTGTAGTTTCGAGCATAAAATGTAAGTTGTCTGAAACGACTCGCGTGCAGGTTGAGCGGTCGACTGACGATACCTCGTAGGGATTTCGATGGCGGCGGCTATGGCCAGAACATAGCTGCTGGAGTCGAACCAGAAAGAATCACCGAGATCATTACTGGCCTCTGGTACAATAATGAGCAGTGCCTCTATCCATCCTACGGCAGGAATCCAACAGAAGACGAGATGACGAACTCCTTCCACGAATGGGGCCACTTCACGCAAATCGTGTGGAAGGACACCACTACCATCGGCTGCTGGACGACGGACTGTACGTCCCAGGGCGGCGTCAAAAATGTCGGAGGCGATGTTCTGCCGTACTTTACTGTCTGTAACTACAAGGGTCCTGGTATGTGATGTGTCGCTTTGCAGAAAGGTCTTTGGCTGACAGATTGCAGGGAATTACGACGACGAGTTCGCTGATCAAATTGGCGAGCCTCTGGATCACGATACGGTCCAATGGGATTACGGGTTGTAGTTCGGGAGACACGTCTTCTGTGAAGACGTGATTTGAGTCAGGACCAGCCGAGACAGGCTTTCGGCGTTGTTGTTACTTTTCCAGCGGCTTTCACTCGCTCAGATCAGGGACGCCTGACCCGCCATGAGATATGATACCCATTTACGAATCAAAAGCTTTGCCCCCTAGCCATCGGTCAAAAACCGCATCGTAATCGTACTCATGCAGCCAGCCTAGGTCATAGCCACGACCTGCCGTGACCTTGCCCTCTGCTAGCCGCCTTTCACGATCCGCTTCCGGCATTCTTTCGACATTGATAGTGTTGGTCGTCCAGTCCATGATCGCGTCGATTCTGTCTTGACGCGTCTTTTGCCAGAAGGAGAGAGCACTGAGGAGCTGGGGTTTCCCAGGAGCAGCTTCGGTTGTGGAGACGCTGCTGAACTCGCCTACCGAGGTAAGCAGCAGAGTGAGAGAGTACACGTCTTCGAGAGCCTGGTTTACGCCTTGCCCGCTGCTCGGGGGTACAGCATGAGCACTGTCGCCGCAAAGGATCACGCGCCCGGTGTTGGAGTACCACTGTGGCAGCTTCGGCATCTTCATAAACGGCCAGATGTAGAGACTCTGCCGGTTAGCTGCTACGGCATCGAGGATGCTACGAGCAGTGGCACCATGCTCCTCGTAGCCTCGCAGAAAGAACTCGACCAGTTTGTCTTTGTTGGCTTGCAGCTCCTCCAAATCTTTACGCGACTGTTCTGGCCATTGCACTTGTACCGCAACCATAAGTTCAGGCTCATCTCTAGGATCTTCGGCCAACCAAAAGAGCGAACCAGGTTTACCTTGAAGGGTCGCGTTACGTTCGTACTCTGGATATGGCCATGCCACAGAGTTCCAGTTGATATGTGCGAGGACACCCACTATTCCAGCGTATTCGGGCTCGATGCCAGGCGCGAGACACTTTCGAACTGTGCTGTAGATGCCATCTGCCCCGATCAACAGTGAGGTCTCGACCATCTGCTCATTGATTAGGAATTCCACGTTGTGCTCGGACTCGGACACAATGCCGCCGAATTTCGAGTCGTAGTGTATTGCGACTCCCCGCTCATTCAACATCAGTCTCATCTCGTCCAGCAGGAGACCTCGCCAGATGCGGTGATTGCGATATCCTCCATTTTCCTCCGGACCACCCACCGGGATGTTTTGGGTAGTCTCGTCCTTGTCATTTTTGCAGATGCGAGCTGTCGGGACGTAGCAACGATCTCTTATACGCTCGAATACGCCCAGGTGATCGAGGACACGCAGGCCGTTCGGAGTCAGGAGTACGCCCGACGGGATGAGGCCTGATACCTGGGGCCGGCTTTCGTAGATGGTGACGGGGACTTTCTTCGCCGAGAGTGCGAGACCAAGTGCGCAGCCCTGCAGTGTTCATGGTGAGTCTGTGTATCATGAGCAGTAACGGGCCACACTGATGTCACTGCTGTGCCACTCACACCCAAGCCGGCGCCGATGATTGCCACATTGTTGATGTATCCTGCCATGATTTCCGTCAGCTCGCCAGCGATGATACCTTATGCTGTCAGCAGAAGTCCAGTAGCCTCTGCTTTATGTACTCGTCTTCTGAAGTGAAGGATAGCATGTCATCGGCGCCGATCTCAGGCGGTATCGCTGTGGTGACGCGTATGACATGTATTGCCCCGCGCAGCTCACAGCGTGCTCTTCTCGCACGACTCGTGGAGGTGCTCGGTAGGTTCATGTTTGATGTTTCTGCCTCGTGTGCAGCTCCACGCTCTTTTGTTGTATCTGTTGTCGATGTCGGTCATCTTCACTAGGACTCCGCAGTGCTGGTCACACGCGCATTGGACAAGTTAATAATAAACACCGACCCATGCGATATCCTTCTTGCTGGGCGAGCTAGTACTCCTTTTGGATGTGAAGGTGCCTAAGCTTGTTTGTAATTGGCTGCCCTGACCAAGGTGGGGCTGCTAATTGAGACCAATATCCTTGGCAGCTGGGCAGCTCTGCCTTGGCACGGATCCTCCGGTGTTCTGATATCCAATTCCACATCATACTCACTCCATAAATAGGCTTGTTGGAAATGATACGCCCTCCTGCGGCCCTGTGAGGTGCGAAAGCTACATGTATAGGGTATTGTGCCTGTATTCTCCCTGGCCCAGGCTCCCGAGCAACGGATGGGCAACTGAACACCGCTCTCGATGGTAGTAGTAGGCGGGATGGGTCTGCGAAAAGGGACATGCACGTAGCGGAAAGGTATGTGACAAATGGCAAATTTCTTTCTATATGATGCGGCAGTTCTCAAGGGAAAATTTTGCGATCTGCCGTCACGATTCACGCAAAAGAACTATAACTATATAAGCTCCCATATCCAACATGTGAGGTGCTTGTTGGTGATTTAGCCCGCTCACATGGCTCCAGCCTCCAGGATATCAGACCGAAGCGTCTCTTCCCATATGCCGCAAGACATGGGAAGTCACAAGTCCCCAGTTGGCAGTGCCATCACTGAATTTGATATACCAATCATATTCAGCCCCTGTATCACCGAACCAAGCGGGGCTGCGAACGAGATCTGGTATACCTATACTGGCACTTGATACTCCCAGATATCCGGTGAAAGTACCCATGCTAACGATGATATGCCGACTTATGCTAAACGACTGGACTGCAACGCTCACGCTTTGGAGCACTGAGTCAAGAAAAGGATTTTATACCCCTTGTCAGCAACAGGCACGGAGCCCTAAGACATTCGATGTGCATCATGCGAATGCGGCTGCTCAGAATTCACTTTGAACGGCCTTGGCGTCCCTGGACCTGAAGCTTCTCAGCGTATGTTCCATATGAGATGTACGAGCTGAGAAGCGTTGTCGAACCGATGTTAATGTGGGAGGTGGTTTCCTGCATAGAGTCCTGCTTCTACGCCACCAAACCGAGCGTTCTGAGTCCCAGGCGGAGCGTCAAGTAAGTATGAGAGTTTGCACAGACTCGATAGCTTCCCCATCATTTGAGATAGCCCAAATCCCTAAAGGCCCGATTCCTAATCTCCTCAATCGTACTATCTTTCCGATCTGTATACTCCTGCATAGTTTCCCCGGCCACCCCACACGCCTCCGCACTCTCCCGTTTCACCCTCGCATACAGCTCCGAGTCCTCCGGATGCTGTCTCAACCAATCGCGAAAAATCTTATGTCTCTCGACTTCAGCACAATCGGGCCCAAAAACATGAAGATTGACCAGGAATCCTCCTGGTCTGTCTCCTTCATCGACGAAGAAGCGATGTTGATGCCATGCAGGTTCGCGGAGGAGAAATCTGAAATTTGACTTTTCGAGAGCTGGAACATAAGAGGTCTCGTCGTGGATGTCTCTGACCACGAGATCGATGTCGATAATGTCTTTTGCTGGAAGCCCGGGGACACTAGTGGAGCCTACATGGTGGACGGCAGAAGCGGTCGAGCCGAGGGCAGACTCGATGCGAGATTTCGCTTCGAGGAAGCGTTGAGACCAGAGAGGATTGGGCACCACGATGGCCACCTTGTATTCCTTGTTACGATGGGCTATTCTTTCGACGAGTTTAGCATCGATTGGCTGGGCGCTGATGATATCTTGCACGGAAAGTGGCATGCTTATGTGATAAGGTACAGCTTGACTGGTGCTGTTTGAGGAGAAGGCGCCAGAAAAGAGCTCCGACAGCGTTTGATCAGACTGAGTGCTTGAGCAGCTATTTCAAGTCGTGGAGTGTTGCAGTTTGGATGTAGTACCTCGCTCACATGCTGCCAACTGAACTGAGAACTTGTTCGCATCAAGTCCTTCCTCGCTTCGTGGCCCAACCAATTGCCAGTGACATGTAACCGACTTCCCGGAATCCATCTATAATCCAGGAGCGTGTGCGCTAGGCCCAGTATAATCAAGATACAAGGGTGCGTTTTATGAAAGCAAAAAGTGGCCGCGTGGGTTTGCTCAACTTTTTCCAGATAGAACATTTGTGGACTATGATGGTATCCTTTGACCTTAGCGCATGCGCTTGCATTGCCAAAGTGAATGCATTTGGCCGTGAACCTGGTTACATGTTCTGAATGTCCGGCCAACACAGCTCCCTGAGACTCCCTATGGAAGCACTGAGAGCTATTCCACCTTACCCGACTTCCAGACTTACCAACTTGGTCGCGGATCACATGTGGCAATAAGCAGGAATGCTCGACAGCAACCTTTGAACTGAGGCTATCCGTCTTGCTCAACACGAGGTCTACGGTGTCTGCAAACTTCCAAGTCTCTTGCAGGCAGGCAGGTAGTAGTAGTTCTAAATCAGCGCACATTGCAATCATTAACGAGCTACAGACATCAGGTACATGCAGCGCTCGCTGTAGCTTGAAGGTGGGATCTTCGCGGGTACATGTACCTTGTAGTTGTGGTACAGATGAAAAGTAAGGTATAGGTAGGTAGATACCTGATATGTTTAGTACCTTACCGTAGTAGTGCCCAAAGCTTACCTAAATTGTGAACGGGCGCTCCTTGGCGGCATTATTCGGATGCTGTACAAGTAAGGTAGGTATAGCACCTCACTTCAGGCCCTCACTAGATGGTAGCTCTTCTACCTTATTGTCACATGCAACGCGCGCTACGCTTCCCTTACGCTTGAGCTGTTGCTGTCACGGGGTCCCTGCCCTTACCAGAACCACACCATACCTTACCATACCATATTCCGCTCCCATACCATACCCTCACATACCGACCGTCTCATACCCTCCACCTCACTCGCTTCTTTCCCCACCACGCCAACTTGATCCGTCGAGTCAAGTCACACCTACGAGCGACAAGTCTGCTCTCGATTGGTTAACTCACTCCTGCTTCCTGTCCGACCTTCGTCCACCTTAGTTGATTCACGATACGAACGACGTCAGCACTGGTTCTGATTGCGGTGGCCCGTCGCATTCACCACGATGGCACAGCCTCCGACTTCTGGCGCGCCTCCAATGATCAGACCGGAGCAGATCGATGGCCTGCCATACATAGATGCCACCGTCAAGCTACAGTATAAGGAGGGACTGACAAATTTGTGGAACCAAGCCAACAACAGCCCTGCAGGCAGTGAGGCGCGAGATGGGGCGCTCGAAAAGATTCGCACTGCGAGCGCTCGGCTCATGAACCAGCTGGCAAACGCCAACAGGAATCGGCCCAACTCAGGTGCTGCGCAGGCAGGACAGATGGGGCAGCAGGGACAAAATCGACCACCACAGCAAGGCGGTCAACCTCAGCAGATGAATCAGCAGCAGCCAGGACAACAGCCTGGCCAGGTGACTCAGGCGCAACTCGCAGCAGCGCGGGCGCGACAACAGCAGAGCCAAGGTGAGCAGACTCAGCATTGTGAGATGCGATCGCTCGCAAACGTCCGGGTGCTAACAGAACATAGGCGCGCAGGCAGGTAACGCAGCTGGGGGACAACGTCTTCCGCAGCTCATGCCCAGATCGCAAGAGGAGCTTGATAGTGTCGTGCTGGGCATTCCGCAAGAGCAGCATCAGGCCTGGCGCGTTCAAGCTCATTCGATTTTGGCGAAACGCGATCAGATCATTAACCAGGCTCGTACCGTGCAGACCAGTATAGCGAGATACCAACAGCAGCAGGCCATTGTGCCGGACCATGTGAAGAGGAATTTCGAGGCTGCCAAAGCAGCGGTGGCCACAGTAAATGCGAACTGGACGCAAATGAAAGCCCGCGGCGAAGGTAGGACAGACGCTAATCAACAAGCCCGCCCAGCGACACAGGAAGGTCCAGCGCCTTCTGCAGCACCACAGCAACCAGCCGACGCCAAGCCCACGAATGGCTCGCCTTCTCCTACACAACCCCAAAACGGCTTCCAACAAAACCAGCAAGCAACGCCCGCGCAAGGGCAGCAACCATCGCAACCTGTAGCTCAGCCACAAACACAGCAAAGTACATCTCAAGCTCAACAAGGACAACAAGGACAACAGCCCCACCCACAACAAAACAACATGCCGCCGCAACTGCAGCAGCAGCGACCTCCTCAGATCAATACTAGCATTCCGAACCAAGGGCCGGCTGTTCAGCAGTCAGGCGGTCCTCAGAATGCGATGCCGAATAGCGCGACACAAAATTCCGGAAGGCCGCAAGCGTTGTCGCATCAAGCAGCGATGGAGTCAGCCGCGACATATCGCCAGACTCAGCCGCAACAACAAGGACCACAGGCGCAGCAGATGCCCAATGGCCTACCCTTTAGTGGTCAACCGAACAGTGGTTCACAGCAGAATACGCCGACTTACCCGAATCTCCAGACCACCCAGCAGAGTAGCGCCAACACCAAATTTCCGATTCCGAAGACTCTGCAGCTTGGTCCACAGACTCAGACACCTGTCGCGGGGCCGCCAGCTCGACCGACGTATAACAATTCTGGCATGATGCAGCAGCCGGGCATACAGCGCCCTCCACCTTTCACTCTGGAGGGTGAAGGCGATCGCGTGCTTAGCAAACGGAAGTTAGATGAACTGGTGCGACAAGTCACCGGCGCTGCACCAGCTGCTTCGGACAGTGAATCGTCGAACGTCCTCACCCCTGAAGTGGAGGAGGTCATGCTTGAGCTTGCAGACGACTTCACGGACGACGTACTCAGTGAAGCGTGTAAGCTGGCGAAGATGCGATCAAACATGACACTTGACATTCGCGACATTCAGATTGTGCTGGAACGCAAGTATGGGATCAGAATCCCAGGGTACAGCTTGGACGAGGCGAGGACCGTCAAGAAATTCCAGCCCGCTGCAGCGTGGCAGAATAAGATGCAAGCGGTGCAGGCGGCCAAGGTCATGGGCGGCAGGGACCCTTGATGCACGATGTAGCGAGCTACGGAGGAGGGCATTGGTCATACACTATGTGCAGTAGGTTTTGCCGTGCGAGTTACAGAACCACCGAATACAGGGGAAGCGTACGGGAGGACATTGCAGCATGATTATACAGCGCGGCGTCAAGGCTCGATATCGTGGAAGGTTGCTTTCAAGTGTATACATAGCATGAATCGAGACCAGGACTGATACTTTTAATGAACACAAAATACTGAGCGTTGGTCTGGGATTGGCATTACTGAATGCAATTACTCCGTTGATTATTCTGTCTGCAGTGTTGACCGTCCAATCACTAGTTAGATGTACCATGGACCGAGTAGACTACATCTCGTGCTAGAGAACGAACACCTAGTAGCGGAAACCAGCAGGGTGCCATTTTTTGTCATAGGTCACTGTCTTCAACTAGTACCTACCATAGGTATCTTACCTACCCACAGCCGCAATCACCCTTGCCATGGTGCCTAAAATCATGTACCGCCCTCTCGACCACGACTGCAAGATCCTCTCCCTGTTGTAAACCCAGCATAGCCCGTCCATGGCTCGTCTCGAAAGGTACGACAGCTCCCAGACTCTCGTCGCACAGCACGCTCTTTTCCAACAAAAACATTCCCGCATCAGGAAACCCGCGATGCATGCGCTGTTCGGCTTCTCGCATTAGATCCTCGACGTCGTTTTTTCCTTGCATCCACTCCTGTCGAGTGGAATCTTGTAAAGCTGCCAGACAGGCATTGGCACTGGTGATGAGTCCTGGAGCGTAGATGTATTGGTTGTGGATGTGGTTCCAATGCTGTAAGATGGCGCGGGCAATCTTTCCGTTCCAGCTCGTGCTGCTGGCGGCGAAGAGTTCACCGCCTGTGCCGTGAATGGTGGCACTCTGCCATTTCAGGTCGAAGCCGATGTTGCCGCTGATCAGTGCTTGGTCGAGCTGTAATCCTGTGGCTACTGCCGCCCACTGTATCCCGTCGTCCTTACTCAGCTCTTTCAAGTACGCGATGACTTTTGCTCGTCCTTGCAGTGGTGGTAAGCGTTGTTGCAACAATGTATTCTGGCTGTCTTGTCCGAACTCTGATGCGATGAACCGTCGTGTTCCAGCCGATATGGCAGCATCTATGATGCTTTTCTGAGTCTCGAAGGACCCAGCACTGGAGGTGGTGAAGACTGCATCCGGGTGGATCTCATCGAAAAGAGACTTGATCGATTCGAAGGAAAAGTCGGTTTTGTGGATCGTCAGGTTGGCTGTGTCTGTGGACGAGGACCGCGGATGTACGGCTTGATGTAATTCGAGATTCGCATCGGCATTACTGCGTGGTAATAAGCCTGTCAAGATCGATGTTGCTAAGCGGTTGTCCTACTTAGGGGTTAGTAAAATCCATACGCTTTGTGTAGACTCGCTGGTTTTCGCGTACTCCAAGGACGATGACCTTAGATATGTCCAGAGAACCATCACTGAGCGTGGTACCCATGAAGCTATCTGGTGCAGTGTAAATGTGGCAGTTCAATCATCCAGCTTACCGAAAGCTTTCGTTGGCAATCATTCACGCTCGGCGACTCGGGCGAGCGGATGCCTCCTCTTTCTATGGCTTTATCGAATCTGATCTCCGAGTACAGTGCCAAAAGCCAAGATATCCAGTGAGACGACCAGCTTCATTCTCACCACTGCATGACAGAATGTGGTCGATTCGTAACGGTCAGGATGGCGAGACCACTTCTAAACAGAGCGTGAAGTATCAACCCTGTGAGACCGGCTGACCTTTATCGTCAGTATTGTACTGCAACATCTCTCTTATTGCTTGGTCGTTCCCTTGTTCGTCAGTGGTGGTCTCGTTTGGGGGATTGAATGCCGTCTCCATTGGCCATCGTAGCATCTCTTGCCATGCTGATGGGATCTGTTGCTGGATTGGCGCAACCTGAAAGCGGTTTGTTAGCCTTATCACTCATTGCTTACAGACCAGTTGCGCGCATGCGATTCGTGATCTCCAGAATGTTACGCCGTGGAGTGGCCACCAACCTGTCTCTCTGCGATACCTCGCAACCATGGTACCTGATCAGATAGCAGTTTTGTCATAGCAAATATGTGTGCGAGCAGTAGCAATGCCCTTGGTGCTCTCTGTTCGATGAGTTCGGTGAATTGCCTGCCGAGCTGAGAAGGCATGGCAACGAGTCGTTGGCAATTGATCAACGGCGCGTCTAGTTCCTGAACAATACTTCTGTGCACAAAGGCCAGGTATGCCACGCTCTGTTGGTACACGGCTCTGTTACCTGTGGAGTTGGCTTCGTATTCTTCTGCGAATGTGAGAAGCTCTGTGAAAGGCTTGCCTTGTTCATGGCTGAATAGCTCCTCTGCTTCTGGCAGCGGAGGCCTGGAGGATATCAGCAATGCGAAGGGTGCACATTCTACCGTGGAGCAGTGAATGCCTAACGACATGGGGGACAGGAACGACACATCAGGTCCACTTACCGGCCAAATGTTACACCCCACTCGGCCATAAGTTGTTCGCCATGGTCCATAGCCGCCCACTGCTCGCACAGGTAATGGGTATGCCCCGAAAGTCGAGTCCAAAAGGTGTGATCGTAGCCTGGAAGCGTAGGCTCATACGCAATCTCACCGAGATTGAAGAATGAGTAGTACAGCAGGAGCACAGATGTTGCGTATACAGCCTTGGCGTTGTCCGCGTTGAGAGCGTTCATGGCGACACCGTGGCCATCCAGTGCGCGCTGAAGGTACTTTTGCGCCACGATCAACATATCTCGCCTTGATGAGACGTTGTGATTCGCGCCATCCAAGATAGCGAGACCTCGGAGTGGCCAAGAGAGATGAAGGGCGGACAAGCTGAACATGGCGTCCAGTACAATGCGGTGTTCCAAGCCGAGATCGGTCGCTTGCTTCTGCCAGAAAGTGACATCTGCAGCAAGAATGGGGCATATCTCAACGATCCATTCGCGCATGAGCCGCAGTTCCAGCTTCAGCTCGCCCGCCAGCACTGGATTGTGTATGGCGGCAACCTGACGTGCACTCGGAGGGTATACAGCGCCATATCCTGGGCAATGAGATGGCGCCTGATGGCCCTCCGAGCGGCGCGGTTGAGGGTCGACATATTCGCACGGAACGTTGTGTCGGGCACAAGCCAAGCACTTGGGCTTGCCCTCATCGCACTGCGCTGCGCCGTCAGTTCGCTGCTGGCATTGAATGCTACGCGTACGGTCATTCAGTGGTGGTATGGGAAGTGTAGGCTCAGTAGACTGTCTGCCTGCCTGTCTGCCTGTCTATCTGTCTTCAAGCACGACCTACTTTGACCTTTCTAGCTTTGCAGCGTTGACATCCCGTTCTCGCTTTGCGGTGATTGAGTCGAGGCATCAGGGAAGAGCAACGTGTCTCCAAACGACTGGACGCGGCGGGCGCGCGCGCAGAGAACGATACCGGGTGCGAATCCGTCGTGTTATTGCTCCCGAGTCCGAAAGGCAAGGATTGGCGTCGAAATGAATCCCAATGAAGTGCTCGCCGACGTGTTTCTGCTCTTCTCGCGTCTTTGGTTTTGCGTCAAGCGCTGACTCTAGCCAACTAGTGGTGAGTTCTTCGTAGTGTCGGCCGACTATGTATGTATGTAGGCGGGCTGTCCTACTGTTGTGGAGGATGTCGCTGCCGCGGCTAGTTTTGGAGACGGCTTTTTTGCCTTGGTGCCTGGCTAGAACTAGACTCAGGTAAGCAGACAGACTCCATTGACGCGCTCCCGTAACAGAAAAGAGGGGACCTTCGTCAGACATACGACGGCGATGACAATGACGAGGACGAGGACGAGGACGAAGACGAGGACGAAGACGAGATGGATGAGCACAGGGCCAAACGGTTGAAGACATCTGCAGAGCCGACAGCAAAGGCCAGTTCTACAGAGGCAGAGGAGTCAAACGAGGACACGGATTTCAAGCTGGCCATGCTGGCATCACTCTATCCTGATAAGAGCCCCGAAGTCCACCTCGACTACTTGTTAGCATACAATGGGAGTTATGAGAAGGCGGCTGCGGCGCTTTCGGGCGCACTCGAGCGGCCGGTGAAGCGCAAGACAATTGGCTATCAATCGTCCTTGACCTTCTTCGCAAACAGTGGCAACACGTCGTCACATTCTTGCTCGAAGCAGCAGCTGCCCCAAAAGGGCAAGACGTTACATCTCTACGACCCGATGGACATTGAAACCAATACACCATGCTCGATCATCCACAATTTCCTCCCAGCCGCCCAAGCTGATGCCTTGCTGCGAGAGCTCTTGGACGAAGCGCCGAGCTTTGAACGGGGCACCTTCCAGCTCTTTGGGCGGACCGTCCAGAATCATTCGACGTTCAAATTCTACTTGGACACTCCAGAGGCAGTGAAGGACCAGCAGACGAACTTCTTCTACGATGGTAGCGTGTATGAGTCTGGGGCGCTGAAGCAGACTACGCCTGAAATGCTCAAGGTCTCTCAGATTGTGAAGAAAACCGTAAACGAAGAGGTCGAGCGGCGGATGCGAGACTACCAGACAGATGGCAAGAAGCTAAAATTTCAGTCACCGGAAACCTGGGAGCCGAACGCGAGTTTCGTAAACTGCTATGATGGCAGCAAGGAGAGTGTAGGGTATCACGCGGACCAGCTTACCTATCTGGGTCCTCGAGCGGTAATCGGTAGCCTGTCGTTAGGCGTAGCCAGAGAGTTCCGCGTAAGAAGGATTGTGCCTCCATCTACAGATGACTCGAGGATTCAGGCGGACGAACAGGGACAGATTGCCATTCACTTGCCGCATAACAGTCTGCTCGTAATGCATGCCGAGATGCAGGAGGAGTGGAAACACTCCATAGCCCCAGCGAAGTCGATTGATCCCCATCCACTGGCTGGCAATAAGCGATTAAATGTTACCTACCGATGCTACAAAGACTATCTGCACCCAAAGTACACACCCAAGTGTAAGTGTGATGTGCCCATGGTTCTGAGATGTGTGCAGAAGAGAGCCGTGACCAGAGGAAGATATATGTGGTATGTGGACGCTGTGTTTTTCCAGTCAAGCTCAGATGGCAAAGGTCTTGCTAACGATTCGTGTGCGAAAAAATAGGCAATGCTTTGCGAATTACCAGGCCCACTCCAAGAAGGACTGTGGAATGTTTGTT
Source organism: Sphaerulina musiva SO2202 (assembly GCF_000320565.1). Lineage (NCBI taxonomy): Eukaryota > Fungi > Ascomycota > Dothideomycetes > Mycosphaerellales > Mycosphaerellaceae > Sphaerulina > Sphaerulina musiva. The sequence continues at coordinate 1,251,182 of NW_016017387.1, read as the reverse complement.
TGGGCGGAACTGGATGAGGATGGAAAGCCGCCTTGGTACGAGGGCTACAAGGGCAACGCTAATGTACCATTGCAGCATGTCAGCACGACTTGATGTTGCCCTCGAAGGGTTGGTCAAAGACGCTGGCGTAGGTCTATTGCTGATTGCATATACGACATCTGACGTATCAACCACTGCACACCCATGTAGATTGCTACTTGGTCTTGTGTTCCGGGACCTTCATCACAGGACCGCTCAATTGATCGGCATCGATGGGTTTGTCTAAGATCGAGAGCTCGTTCAGTCTAGAATGTACTCGAGAAGATTCCATAGCTTCCTCATGGAGGAGTGCTTCAGCAAACTAGCATTGCCCAAAATTTCTGCCTAGCAAGCCAACAGGCAGCCAACTGAGCGACAATGACCAGATTGAAAAGCTCCCCTAGAGCCGATCCTAGAGGCCGTATAGGAAAGGAATGGTAAGCCACGCCTCGAGGGCGAGACAAATCGAAGAACTTATGAGAGAACATGGGATAGAGGAGGATCTAGTGAGAGATTCATCTCGGTAAAGATCGGAGGACGCCATCGTATTGCCTTAGCAGGATTTATGAAGCCCTTCTGAGCTGGAATACTAGTTATACTTAGTTGTATGATTCTGTAACTCAGGTAGCTATATGCTCCTCGCAAAACCTCGTTCCCCAGCGCTAATTATATGTGCTATTGAGCGCTTTACCTACCTTACTTTGTATAGTTCCAATCGCAATGTGATCCATTAACAAGAGTCTTTATTGCAAGTCGAAGGTTTTGTCGGCCGACTTATTCGAGAGCATGTTGACACCCGTAGAAGGGAGGGAATATGATGAGGAATTGGAGAGCAGCTCTCGGTGTGTGATGCACCGAACTGTACCTTACCAGATCTCGTTAGTTCCCATGTAGCCACCGGCGCGGCAGCAGGGATTATGAGGCTTTGCGTCGACGACAGCGAGTATTCGGAGCGTATTCTTCCATCATGCACGGCTTCTTCTTGTTGTTGATCACAGCGTTCATCTGCATATCATCTGCAACATCATGGCTCATCCAGCAGCAGCCTGTCCTCCCAGCGCCTGGATTACTCGACCCTCAGCCCAAGAAACCAGGACATAGGAGACCTGTTCCCGAACTGTACTACAAGCGCTACTCGGAACAGACATTCATCGGAACGCACAATGCAGCTGCTGTGCGAACCAAAGAAAATGGCTACTCGCTATCCGGAAACCAATACTTTAATGTCTCCGCACAGCTCAACGCAGGAGTGAGACTGATTCAAGCCCAAGGCCATCGAGATCCCCAAGGCTCGAACGAAATCCGCCTGTGCCACTTCAATTGCGCCCTAATGGATGGCGGCACTCTAACATCTCATCTCCTGGCAATCCGAGACTTTCTCGAAGCGAATCCACAAGAAATCGTAACGCTGCTATTCGTCAATACAGGTCCGCCGCTCCAGCACTGGGCTCAAGCATATTTCGACACGGGACTCGATACCATATCTTTCATTGCGCCTCGCGAGAAACGCGATAGAAAAATGCGTACGGGGGATTGGCCGAGTATAGCAGAGCTTGTCGCTACGAATAAGAGATTGATTACTTTTCTTTCGAATGGTGCAGATGAGGATGTTGTACCTTTTTTGCTATTGGAGTTCAATTATCTCTTTGAGACGAATTTCGTGAATGAGAATCCGGATCAGTATACGTGTGATGCGTCAAGACCGTGGTATCAACGGAATTATGTTCCCGATATGCTGAGTTTGGTCAATCACTTTCTCTATGCGAATTTTCTGGGTTTCAGGTATCCAAATGCTAGTTTTGCGGATACGACTAATGGAGCGGGGTTTCATGTGGGAGAGCTGGGTGAGCATGCGGCGAGATGTCGAGGAATGTATAATCGAAGGCCGAATTTTCTTCTGGTGGATTTTTTTAATCAGGGGGATGTGTTTGATGTAGAATATGGGATGAATGCTAATTGATTCCTCGCAAGTGGAGCGTTGTTGTTCAGGTCTCCTCCTACTTTGCTTCTGACGATGGGTGTCGTGTGAGTCTTTCCCTTGTCTTTTGACATTATCTCGCGAAGTCTGAGTGATGTTTCTGGCTGCTCCTTATCTCTCTTTCGTACAGTACCTTACCTTCGGAGGTGACTACCAGCGACTTGCTACATCTCGACCAGTCCCAGAAAAGGCAGCACAACGGCTCTCAGACCACAATGACTACTTGGTCCGCAAGTCTCTACCGCACGATCAACTTTCCACGAAAGCAACCTCAACTCCGCTGGGTTCCTCCTACTTCTACCGAGTAGTCAGTCACCTTGCCCTCTCCCCCGCAGGTTTCTCCCTCTCCATCATCCTCTCCATCATCCTCTCCATCATCCTCTCCATCATCCTCTCCATCATCCTCTCCATCATCCTCTCCATCATCCTCTCCCTCCCCCCGCACCCCATCCTCAACCACCATCCCCTCAACCCCCAACTTCATCGCAGCAAAATCCTTCACATCCACTCCATCCGCAACACCACCCTGATACCCACCCTCCAAACTCCCTTTTCTCTCCCTCCTCGTCGTCCTCCTCCCCCTCTCCCCCTCCTCCTTCACGGTGACATCCCTCGTGACATCTGATTTGTGCGAGGGAGAAGAAGAAGAAGAAGAAGAAGCAGCAGCAGCAGCAGCTTGCACTTCATCGCGGATGAATGTCTGTGCGAAAAAAAAGGAAGAAGAAATTAGCAGACTTCCTAATCTCTCGCTCAAAAATGGGAAATGGGGGATAAACGTACAGCAACACCACCAGCAGTCCATCTCTCTAGAGCAGTAGAAGAAGCAGAAGCAGAAGAAGATGAAGAAGAAGACATCGCGTCTCGCGTCTCGCGTCTCGCGTCACTCGTGCAATGGCAATGGCGATGATGAGATCGGTCGACTTTGTAGCACGAGGTAGAGAAGAAGCAGAGCAAGTGTGGTGTGGTGTATGTGAGCGAAAAAATCTTTACCCTGAGTGGTTGGGAAGTAAGAAACTGAGAAGAAACTGAGAAGAAGAAGAAGAAGCAGCAAGGTTGCAGTGTGGTTAGTTTAGTCACATCTGTTATTGCTGACGGATAGTGTTAGTGATGGAGGAGGAGGAGGAGGATTAAGCTGAGAATCAAGCGGTTCTAGTTTTTTTTGGTCAAGGTTGCTGGTATTGCTGTTGCTGTTATTTGTTGAGAATCGTCGTCGTCGTGGGGATGGAAAATTTGTTTGTTTTTTTTTTTGGTATTTCTTTTTCTGCGCTGCTGGTAAAGTGCGCGAGTTGGGTGAGTGATACCTGTATGTAATTCGGACATTAGATAGATACAGGTATGCGCTGCTTGTTGCTATTGTTGTTTTTCTTGAAAGAGTCATCATCATCATTCGAAGCGCGCTGGGATGGGGATGCGTACGGCAAAGTTCACGTCAAGTATGTGGGAAGCGCACGCATGTCTATTGATTTGAGAAAAGAATTCATCGCACTTCGAAAAGGTCATGTTTCTCATTCAATACGAGCACTGCTGCGGCTTCATATCGACCATGTGCTGTTTCTGTTCTACCTATCCCGCTTTTTCCTCCAATCTCACGCGTCACGCATGGCCCAATGCTGATACCAGTATCCGTCCTGATGGAGCGCGTACGCAAACCTGAATCACAACCAAACCGTTATCCTCCCCTGAAAAGAAGCATGTACAAGAAGACAAGTGGAAGTTACACAGGGACATTGTTGGGACTCATTCGTGACGCCGTACCAAGGGCCGTCCTGGCATTTTTGCTGGATATCCCCAGTCTGTACACAAAGAAAGAACACACATCCGACTAGGAGGTACACACGCATAGTTACTACGCGCGTGACACTCTTAGTTGTAGCTCATGTATGTGCGGCCATAGGTGGATGGCTCAGTACCGCTCAGGAGGTTTCCGCTCTCCACCATGAAGTAAGCGTAGCCAGCAATGTTGCTGTTGTTGTCCATCCAAGGCATGACTTCCTGGAGGAAGCTGTTGATCTGGTCGTCAGAGCCAGTGCAACCAAACTCCGAGATGTACACTGGCTTGCCGTTCGCCAGTTCGATCGCTTGCTCCACATGTGACTTGAAGTAGTCGACGTTCTCAGCACTGTCATACCAGTGAATGTTGAGGCAGTCAATTTGGCAGTCCGTGCAGGCTGAAAGGAAGTTCTTCAGGTAGGAGAGACCCATGGAGTCACCGCCTCCGTTGGTGACAGCGGGAGCACAGAGCTGGGCTTGACCCTTGAACGGGTTCATGTACTGTGCGTAGGCGGTGGCGGCAGCTGCGTAGCCCAAGTTGGCTTGTGCAGGGAGATCTGGCTCGTTGAAGGAGAAGAGGTGAGTAGAGCCGGAGCTGATAGCAGCCTTGGCGTTCTCGTTCCAGGAGTCCACAAAGTCGGAGCGTGTGCCCCACAGGGTTGGGATGAAAGTGTAATCGCTGCTCAGACCGTTGCTGGAAGATCCCCAGTTTTGGGCCCACGTGATTTCCCGAGAGCCTTTAAAGCAGGAGGTAAGGCTAGCATCGTTGTAAGCGAGACCACGCTTTCCGGATGAAGACCCAGAAGAGGTCGAGGAGGATGCAGCAGCCGACGCGGTAGACGACGCGCTGGGGTAGCCGAGTGCCAAGCTGAGGTGCACTCCGCCTTGCTTGTTGGCACCACCGTAGGGGGTAGCAGTAATCGCATCGGATGTCGAGGCACTGCTGTAACTAGCCGCCGCAGTAGTGACTGGAGAATCCTCGCTGCTGGAGGATGGAATCGGCGCGGCCGTTGAAGAAGAGGAAGTGCTTGCTGGCGCAGAGTATGCAGGAGCGGAGACACTTGACCCAGCGGGGGAAGCTTCAGTGCCGGCGCTTGAGCTGTACGCGGGGGCAGAGTAGCCAGGCGCAGAGACGGCGGGGGTAGAGCCCACTGGAGAGGCATCGGTGCTGGAGCTTGAGCCGTACGCGGGGGCAGAGTAGCCAGGCGCAGAGGCAACAGGAGTAGAGCCGACTGGAGAGGCACCGGTACTGGAGCTTGAGTTGTACATTGGGGCAGAATAGCCAGGCGCAGAGGCAGCAGGAGTAGAGCCCACTGGAGAGGCATCGATGCTGGAGCTTGAGCCGTACGCGGGGGCAGAGTAGCCAGGCGCAGAGGCAACAGGAGTAGAATCGACTGGAGAAGAGTCGGTGCTGGAGGGTATACTCTGACCTTCGGTAATCGTTGCGGTGACCTTTTCCGTGTATGTCACGGTGACGGCTGCGCACGAGTCACCTGATTGAGCAGCAGCAAGTGAGGACGAAGAGCCGTAGCCAGCTGGAGCGGCAGCACTGCTAGGAACAGCAGCTGCGTTGTCGGCCTTCATTGTGACAGTGTGGTAAGCAGTGTGGTAAGCAGTCGAGTGAAGAGTGCTGTGCTCAGCATCGACGGCAGAAGAGGAGCCATATGCGGTTGGAACGGACATGCCAGTCGATCCCCAGACGCGAGTTCCGTTGGCGTTTGGGTATGGGTACAGACCGGCGGAGCCAGTCGCAGCGGCGCCACCAGTTCCAGAAGCGTGCAGGCGGTGATGGCCATAGACGTGACCGTGTCGGGCGGCGACAGCAGACGACGCCAGCGCCAGGATGGAGAGCTTCACGGAGGAGGACATGGTGTTTGAATGAGCAGTGAATTGATGTGTGGTGAGAATGCGATAATGCTGTTCTTGCGTGCAAGTCTGCGTCGAGCGGCTACCAGAGCGCTATTGCAGAACCTGGATGGTGAATGAGTGTGGTAGTTCCGGAGAACAAGGGAGAGAGAGTGTGTGTGTCAAAGTGAACTGGCAGGAGCGACTGTCGATGTGAGTTGAGGACAAAAAGCAGAAAGAAGAGCAGATGCAGCACGAGAAAAGAAAAAAGAGTGTGAGAGTGTGTGTATACATAGGTCGTCATGCAGCTTCACTCTATTCCACATGCAGCAGGGATGCAGACCTGCGGGCCGGAGATCTTTTCCTTCTTTGCGCTGATGCACACACGGGAAGGGTCTGCAGGTCCGCACCAGAGGCGTTTGCGCAGTGGATCTTGGTCGTTTCATGTCGTGGCCACGCAAGCAACAGAAGCGCTACTGAGAGACGCATGCGCGGCAGGGGCACACCTTTTCTGGAGACCTAAGAGGATGGCCACCGGTAGGCTAGCGAAACTTCCGTCGATTCATTGCCTGTTCCTGTGAATAGGGAGACTCGATTCGGGACGCTGCTGGCTTCTTCTGCTTCTTCTTCTTGATCTTCCTTTGCCCGAGCCAGACGGCCGCCGGTTTGGTCGAACTACAGCTGACCTGTATAGGTACGTGCGGTACTCTGCTTGCTGCGTGATTGTATAGGTGTGTATGCGCGCCTCAACAAGCAGTCCACCATTGCCGTAGAGTAGTACTAGGGTACCTTAGGTACTCGACTAGACAGGCCACCTATATAGGAGGTAGACGCGCGTGTGAAATCTTTTTTTCTCTCCCTGCTGGCCGCGACAAAGTGGAGGTGGGACGTGATGTGGAGGTAGGTGGAGCGTGGAGTCGACAAGAATCATGAATCCACCGGTTTGATTGGACCAAATCTCAATTTCACTCCCCCCCGTTGGCTCAGCCGCGACGCCGGGGTTTCATTACCGCCATTCTCTCTCTTCTCGATCCTCGAAGCCCTTTTTTCTTCGTTTCGCCCCGCTCATCACTGATGCCTGGACACGAAATCTGGAAGAAAAGGGAAGACGTCACCTCGCTACCTACCCGATCTTCGCGGTATACCATACAATCATGTTCATACATGTATATGTATACACCTGATTATTATAATTGCCAGCGTGCGTACTGCAGATACCAACCTGCGTCTTGCTATCCCGAATGATTCATTTGCGTCGCACAAATGTCATCTCTCGGGATCGCCATGTCATCATTATACCTGACCTTACCTTACCTCAGCCAGAGAGGAGCGATCCAAGTGCATCATCCCTTTTGTTGGTCGCATACGGTAGATCTAGTCCTTCAAAGGGGGTTCCCTCCTCCATTGCCTCCAGCACTACTGTTTCAAACCATTTCTGCAGATCTATATAGCCGATGAACTAGAACAGTACCTAAGCAAAAAGGTACCAGTTTTTTCTCTACCCGTGAAGAAAAAGCCGAGACAAGATAAGCTTGTCTTGGGCATAGGTAGGTAAATAAACGGTGCTTGTTGCTTGTTCTTCTTTTCAATGCTTGGTGAGGTGTGTCGTTGAATCTTACTCGGTTGTGGAGTATAGGTAAGGTACCTGTATCAGCAAAGATTAGGTAAGGTAAGCAACTTCATGTACACCGTCCTTTCCTAAAGACCACCTATACATACCCTCCTCCATTGGTTGAGGCAAAGCGCCGTGGCTCTCCAAGAACAACACGTGCAACTGTCATCATCATACCTGCAGTGGAAGGCGTCGAGCCTGGTTTCGAGAGGGTACATTACAAGCCGTGTCATGCTCTTGTCGTCTCTCATACACGTAAGTACCTTATCTGTACTTGCATGCAACAATGCATCAGTGCGGTACCTTGAACAGCAATACCCGACGACGGACAACAAAATGTGCATCATCAATCTTCAACTTCAAAGCGTTGATTCAAGTCGCGAAGGGGTATCTAGCTTGGCGCTGTATAAGCGCCTCTCTACTTTCGCCAGCGAGCGTCATTTGGACGCTACCTTATTACAACTTTTTTTGGTCGGCAGCAGTCGTGATCGTAGAAATCCCAAGGCGCCTCGCTGTGCTGTGTGCCATGCACCTCCCCTTTGCAAGTATGCTCCGCTCCATCAAGTACGCCCGTCCGCCCGCCCGCCCACCATTCCGTCCTATGCAGTGCCCTATATGCAAAATGTCGTGACCAAGAAAGAGCAACGCCAAAGCCATGCGAAAGCACTCAAGCAAGAAATGAACGGCGCACATCTCCTCGTTCATGCCATGTACTTGTACGATGCCACCGGCGCGTCCTCGAGACGCTCCAGATAGTCGCGTTCAATCAAGCTCTCAATGCGCTTCTTAATCATATTCACATCGGGCTTGAACTGTGCAGAGCACACTGTCAAGGTCTCGGTAAGCAGTTGCGCGTGGGCCAGCTCTTTGCGCTGCTTCATGATGCGCACAATCGCAGCTTCAATCACGTAACCACGGCTGTCGTTGTTCTTCTTCTCCGTCTCCTTGCGCTCCTTGTCGCCTTCCACCTTGTTACCAGCGGAGACAACACCAACCTTGATCTTGATCGCCGTCGGCTTGAATTGCTCGTTAAAGCCGAATTTGTCGCCAGCGTTGATCTCGCGCCCCATCGGCTCTTTCGAGAGCAGCCGCGTCTTAGGCGCTACTGCCAATGACTGCAGGTTGCGCTTGAGTGCGTTCATCGGTATGTTGGTCTTGCTTTGAATCTCTTCGAGGCTGAGAGTATCCCCAGAAGCGAGGTCATTGAAGAGAACAAGAATGAGCGCCGCATATGTGGAACAGTTCACTTCATGGATCTTGTTCGACCGCGGGAAGCGTGCTCGAACATCGACATCCCCCATGCTCGTCTGCCACGTGAGCTTGCGGCCGGAGTGCTTTTCCGAGTAGAAAGCTTCGAAGCCACGTCGCACACGATCCAGCGAGGCAGGATATATGATTTGAGCTTTATTTTCAATGTCGTCTTCTGACGAACTCCTGAACGCCTCGAGTGGCCAGGTCATCGAGGTCAGCACGTTCACAGTGAGGTCAACGCGACTGCGATCGCCATCGCCGAGACCAGCCACCTTCCTACGATAATTGTCCGTCAGGTCCTTGCTGATACGCATATCCTTGAACATGGCTTCGAGCTTCATGGTGAAGCTATTTCCAAGCTCCATCTTCATGCGGCTAATCATGGAAGTCTCCACATCGGGGTCGTGACTTTTCTTAAGTAGTAATCGCTTGCAGAGATGCTTCTTGTAGTAATTTTCGAATATGTCCTTATCCTGAAGATAACGGAGCAGCACAATCGCCTTCTCTAATATCCGGTCCACCTCCTCGTCGGTCTTGTCCTTGATGCCCTTTTTCATGTTGTCATCGATGAAGAGGGAGATGTACTCGCTTGCACGAGCGAATGCATTGATGTTGTCACTCATACTACGAGTGAGCGCCGTCGAGATGCTCTGGTCGCTGTTGAACGAGACCTTCCACACTGTGTCGAAGCGATCCTTGAGCGCCAGTATCTCCTCGACCCACTTGAGGGCTGCAATGGTCTGTTGATTGATTTGCTTCGGACTGCCGCCCTTCGTCTTCTCAACCTCTCCGTCCTCGGCGGACGTTGCTGGCGCAGGAGGAGCTGAGGTAGCTGTGTGGGCGTCCTCGTTGATCTTTGCGCCCATTTCTGCCACAATGACTTGCACGGCCTTGGTAAGTTCTGGCTTCTTTGGGTCCACACGTGCTTCCAGATCATATAACAAGTGCAGCTCGTTGTACTTGTCGTTGTCGATCATGTAGCGTACTCCAGAATCCATCTCAATCAAGCCTTTCATCTTATGCCGTATTAACTCGTCCTCCACGACTTTCTGGATCTTGGGCGCTGTCGATTCAGAGAGAGTCGATCTGCAGCGATCGCTCTCCTCATCAATGCGCCGCTTTGCATGTTTGCAATACGTGCCAGCGTCTGCCTCTGTGAGTAGCCGCTCACCTTCTTCCCGGTAGAAACGCGCACTCCTCTCGAGAAAGTCGGCCTCGAACGACTTAATGTATAGCTTCTCTTCCTCAATCTCCTGCTGCGATTCGTATAAACCCTCCAGCATGTAAATATTCGACTTTATTAAAGAGGAATCTATGCTCTCGCCTTCTCTGTCCATGGAGATTTGGTCAAGTATGAGGTTCGTGAGGTACTGGAGAAGGTCATCGGCGCCTGAGCGGATGGGAGTTCGTAGGATCTGGTCGCGGAAGATGGACATGGATTTGGCGAAAATGGACGGTTGGCGATTGTCTGTGCAGTACACACGGTCCTTTTGCTGTCATCAGTCACACCTGTGTCTTCTAGAACGAATTTCAAGAGAAAATGGTACTCACCATGTACATAAGCACGTCAGTCAACATGCCCATACAAACCTGATGATCCTCCCAGGCGAGCTTCAGCGAGGCTAGAAAACGCTCGCCCGCGACTCTGCGTTCTGATGTGGTAGCCAGTGATCGGCCCAGATCGTCAGTGAGCTGCAGAGGCGCAGTGAGTAGGTTGACAATCCTCGGCCGTACACCATCCCCCAACCAATGCTCCTCAAACTGCGCAACCTTGTCATATAAGTCTGTCCCTTTCTTCTTCAACACCAGCTTATAGGCATTGCGGTAGAGCTCTTCGAATGACAGTGCAGAGGCATTCTTCTCGTGTATCTCGGTGAACGCTCGCTCCAGCACCTGCCAGGTGGCTTCAAAATCGACGTCGGCACCATGAAGAGTCTGAACAGCCATGTCAGCGGTTGTGTCTAGAATGTGGAATAGAAGGATCGACGAGCTTGGTGGGGGCTGGCAAGTGTTTGGCCGATCTCAGATGAGAAGATGGGTAATGTTTGTGGGAGGACTTACTCGTCGTGGCGCCCGTATCTTAGCCCGTCCTCTGCCTGCAAGCGAGGCCATGACGGGCACTTCGCGTCTCTCTCAAATGTCTTTGTCCTTCACTTGCGGCGGAGTCCAGGTGGTCGGTCCTGTGGAGGTGGGGCAGCGGTGCCTGGCGGAGATAGGAGCGGAGGATGGCTACGAAGGGTGGCGTGTCAGCAGGCAGAAAAGATGAGAAGAAGACAGAAGCTCTAGAGTAAGGAAATCAGTGTCGCAAGCAGACAGAAGTGCGAGAATGGGGAATGTCTCGAAGCAGAAGCGGGCTTCCATTCCAGACTAGGGACCTAAGTAGAAGCCGGCAGGACGGCGTCTGTGCGCCGATCAGGGCTTTGAGCTGAGAGGTGATGACGGGTGGTCCAGAGTGATGTACTACATCAGGTAGGTACATACTGTAGCTATAGTAGGTAGTATAACATACTGCTTGACAAACGACACGATATTCACGCGCGTACAGAGATACTTTTACCTACAAATAGGAAGGGAGTTGCACAGCGAATCGATACGGATTGTGGTCTCTGGCCCAAAGGCTCTCACCCGTCAACCGTAGTCCCCGACTCCCCCGTACCAGCGTACATGTAGCTCTAACCCTAATGGGAAAGAGCGCGTTCGCCTCGCGTCACTTTGCACTTTGACCTTTCACACTCTTCTTCACTCTTCTTCACTCTTGCACTCTTCACTCCCCCCTTCCCCCTTCCCCCCACTCATCTCATGCTGCACGGGCTCAAATCAGGCATCTCTGAACCACAAGAAATGCTCCAAGAAGAAAGCTACCCGTAGCGGTAAAGATGAAGTTGCGGTATGCGTCTCCTGTCGTTTTGTCAGCATATCCCGGACTCATCGTCAAACGATCATACCTGAATATTGTACCTTCTTGTGTCAAGCCGAGTGCCACAACAACAAACAAGTTGAGTGGTAGACGCATCACGCCATACACTCTGGCCCTTACAGCGTCGTCTACCAGCTCGCTCTTCAGTCTACCCATCGCGGGAAAGTACATGCCCACGCACACTTCAAAAATGGTAAAGCCCCAGAAGGTCGCCATCTCGGATGATGCCAGCACTGGCACAAGCAAGCAGTTTGCCGCCAGTGTCAAAATACCGAGCAAGAGCCTTCCCGTGTCTTTCACAGATTTGAGGTCGATGCCAGAGAATATCATGGAGCCGAGCATCATAGCGGACATGAAGCAGCTGAAAATCAAGCCAAAGGGTGGCGCCTCAGTGATGCCAGCTGCGCTTCGTGCTGAACGCAGAGCAGGCGACCAGAAGAAGACGAAAAGATACATCGAGCCCTCGAATACCGTCGTAGCGAGTCCCAGTGCTAGGATCTTCTTATCGAGCAGTATCGTCTGAACTCCAGTGGCAGAGCTCGAAGCTGCCTTCTCCTCTTCTACTAATTGCCCGTAATTCTCGGCCTACAAAAGCCATGTCAGCTGGTATCACGAAGCGGTCAAGACGGCTATTGACTCACCCAATTTTGGCGGATTGCGCCTGCAGCACAAGTCAGACATACAACCGCCAGTAAGAATGGAGCGGTCTTGGTTCCAGACCACGAAACAACAGCTTCGCCCACAAAACCCGCAACAATGGCCACAATTCCACTATACGTTACGCTTTGACTGAACATGTAGCCCAATGTCAGGTCACTTTCTCCTAATCTCCTGGACTGATACTCGGCTATCATCCAAGTCTCAAAGACTGAGTAAAGCAGCGTCGTGCTTAAGCCACCTAACGCTCGGCCTATGAAGAGGACCGGGACAACGTCGCTGACAACTGACAGACAGGACAATGAGTATGCTGCACAGAAGACGAGGCAGGCGAGTCTGCGGCCATGGCGGTCTGCGAGGGACCCAACAAACGAGGCCGTAATTCCTGCTGAGACAAATCCAGTTGTGAAGAGCGAGGCGACAATTGCTTCGCTTAGCATTTTCTCGTCCTTGTAGAGCGTGTACATGAATGGGCCCTAAGAAGAAAATCAGCAGGCAGCTAGTTTCCGGACAACAGCGAGAAGCCTACTCACTTGAATCCAGTCTGCTGACACGACAAGAAAATACACAGTGAAGTACTCTCTTTTGAATCTCCGCGCTTCTGCTTGCTTGGAGACATCCTTGGGCAAAGCCAGCGTTAGATCCTCCTCATCTCGATCTTGACCTTTCTGATGATAGGCCAATCCGGCGACGAACAGGGCGAGACAGAGAAAGTATAATGCATATGGCTCCATGGTTTGTCGATGTGATAATACTCGCGAAAAGCGTTTTCGCAACCAGCAAAAGATTCGTGGTGTCACAGAGCACCCCCCGACATTCCCTACGCTCAAGACGCGACGACCCTTGCCGAGCATTCCTTTACGCGACGCGAGAAAGAACTATAGCACGAGCGCTTGCTGCAACATCCACTTAATCTGTGACCAGCTCTACCACATCCCCCACTGCCGCTATGCTGTCTTCAAGCACCAATCGAAGTGCGACCGTTCCGAAAGTTCTTTTCCTGACAGGACTCATCCTTCTACTCTTCATCATAATTTCACAGGTTTCCAGCAGCGGACCAAAAGGCCACCGCAATGATCACAACAATCTCGAATCTAGCAGTGCGAGCGATGGCTTATTTGACACGCTCCGAGCTTCGATCCCGGGCAAAAGCATACAAAAGCGTCTCAGAATTTCTGAAAAGATGTGGCAGAAGAGTGTGAACGAGCGGCATGAGATGTATAGCAATTACAAAGATCCTCAAAAAAGCTTGTTTCCTGCGACAGAGGGAACAAGTTACGTTGCAAGTCCTTTTACGATTTGGGACTTCTTCCCCGCTACGTACAATTGTCCTCATGTAAGTTTTCAATCCTACCAGGCAATAACAAACGAGGAGACTGGGAGATGAACGGATCAAGCTGATATCCTTCTCCCTCACTCACAGGAAATAGAACGCGTCGGTCGTCTCGGCGATGGTGGGAAATGGACCTGTGGTATGTCTCGATACGAAACATCCTCGAAGAAGACGCCTTGCGTTGTATACTCCTTCGGCGTACAGAACGAGTCTTCGTTCGAAGAGGAAGTCCTGAAGAGAACAAGCTGTGATGTCTTTGGTCTGGACTTTTCTGTCGATGAGTTTTCTCCTCAGGTGCAACAACTTCCCCGAGACATGCGAGAACGAGCACATTTTCTTCGAGCTGGAATCAGTGGCGTGTCGGATTTGAGCGCGAACCCGCCATTCTACAATATTCATGACTTGATGGAGATGAATGGACATGATTACGTGGATATCTTGAAGATGGATATTGAAGGGTACGTCTCTCTCCTCGTCTGAAATGGCTCCAAGTAATGGTAGATGTACTGATCACTTGAGGTGGTAGATTCGAATTCGATGCTCTGCAAAGTTTGGTGCGCGAATACGCTGGACAGGCTTTACCCATCGGACAGCTACAAGTTGAGATCCACCTAAACGAGCATATCGATGGTTTGCCGAGCTTCTTGAAGTGGTGGGAAAGTCTAGAGAAGGGTGGTTTGCGTCCTGTGTGGACTGAGCCAAATCTGCTGCAGATCACTATGAAATTAGCTGATGCGATGCCGCGGTATGCTGAGGTGAGTAACGTTCAGCCTGTTCATGGTGGAGCTCAGGCATGGTAGTCAGGGTTGGAATACTGATTTTGAATCGTCTAGTACACTTTCATCAATGCAAAGAATCGGCGTAATATACTTCTGACCGATTGAGAGGGCTTTGCGACTCCATAACGGAGAGTGGCGAGATTCTGGGACTACTTGCGAAGCACGCTACGGTCGAGGATACCACAAGAGACGCTGCTTTTACTTACCTTAGGTACGCAGAGCGAACTCTAGGTAGTTAGACAAAGCTCATGAATATCGCAAAGACCACTTTCTGATTACCTGTACTCCGCGGCAATGAGAGGATGTCCGATACCTTGACTAGCAAGTAGAGTTCAACAGAGAGTGGGAGAATGCAACAGCGTGATGCTTACTTAATCAAACGCTAGCCCGCTTTCCAGGACTCCCAGATGAGCCAGTCTTCTCTGCATCAACCGTCAACCACAATCATGAACGCATCACGAAGTCTACGTGCCTTCCAACGCACCTTTGAACATGCCTTTCGCACATATCATGTTCCATACCAGGCACCCAAAAGCGCAAATGTTGTGCGGTCCTTCGCCATCCCATCACCACGCCGAATAGCACAGCAAACACGCGCGCACTCGACAGCGACCGAGACAGAAGAAGCAAATGCGGAGATTGGACGAGAAGCTCGACCGCTCACTACTCGCGAAGACACCAGCGCCGCCGACAAAGATGCCATCGCAGCTCGCAAAGCTCTCTCGCCAGCTTACCAACTGTGGTTCACTTGCAAAAAGTGTCTCGAGCGCAGTGGGCATACCGTCTCAAAACAGGCCTACCACTTTGGAACCTGCGTGATCAATTGTCCCAAATGCAAATCCCAACATTTGATTTCCGACAATTTGAAGATTTTCGAGGATACCAAGATGACCATGGAGGACATTGCGAAGAAGTATGGAGAGAAGTTAAGGAAAGGGAGACTGGGCGCGGATGGAGATGTGGAGTTTTACGATGAACGGGCTGATGAGATTGTGGCTCAGGAGGGGGAGGCGAAGAAGGAACAGGATGAAATGACTGAGCGGATCAAGAAGTCCTTGGAACCGGAGAAGACTTGAACAGAAAGATGTGTTGCGTTTGTGAATACACGGATACTCCACTCTTGCAGACGGCGATTACGAAGCGCGGCATGCGGTCATGAATAGCCATTCTGCATGGGTGGAGGGAGGGCAGAGATGAGGAAACGCATGGCACTTGGTGGTAGCGCCTCCTTGGTATATCGTCTGCCACAAGTTCTCCGGCTTGCACACATCGCGAGTTGGTCTCGAAAAGATGGGTCACTGTGATTGCTACTCATCGGCGATCCCCTCTTCGAAGTCTCCCGTCAGAAGATTATCACGGTGCATCGCGGTCATGTCAAGCAGCGCATCACTCCGCCAAGTGCTTGCCAGGCGTTGCTAGGGTACTGGAGCGCGCCCCTGATATGCGTGAGAAGATTCTCGAATGTTGCAGCAGTGTTGGGAGCCCACGTAGGTAGTGCAAAACTCTCCTGTATCTACCTCCTGCGAACAATCTGCAGTCGCACCATTCTTTTGGCTCGGAAACGGGCAAGAAGTCTGTACATATCGAGACTTGAAAGTGCTCGAATATTGCCCCCTTGCCAACATGGTAAGAGCCCATAACGACTACACAGCTTCAAAGCAGCTCCGAAACCAACCCCCAAAGATGCCAGATCCAACAAGTCTCATCAATTCAATCTCTCTCTCCCATCATTGAACCCCTTGTGACGCCACGTGACATGCAACACCATTCCCATTCGCGACCCCTTCCCATGCTTGACCAGACCTCTTACCAACAACAATCTTGTCAGCAGGCCAAGAGATAATTAATCGCTTTAACTTTCGACAAAGCAGTACTTCGGATCCTCCCAGGAGCAGGTCCCTGAAAAAAAGCATCGAGAAGACGAACCGTCTCCACAAACATGACATGCTCAACCGGCCGAATGATATTTCTCGAAGATCGCATCTCCTCAATATCGAGCAAATAGCGCTGAAGTTTAGAAATGGAACTCCTCAGATCCGATGTCATTTTATGATGAAGACCGTCGAGTTCTTGCCAGAGTTTGATGAGCACGTCGGCGCGGGCGCGAAGATGTGCTGTGTGCACTAACAGGTCTTGCTCGATGGACACGGGCTCGAAGAGAGTTAATTTGGTCATCATGTTTGCCATGACCGCGCTGGGGATGCCGGTGAAGACGAGCTGATTTTTGAGGCTTAGTAATGCTATTGGCCACAGGACTTTCTCGAGAGTGGTTGTTGTCCAACCATCGGCAGACGCTGCATCCAAGTCGAGCGTGATAGTCTTCATGGTCTTGCTCGCTATCATGGACATGACAAACCTGTACAGGCCTCGGTTAAACTCGACCAGTGCGATGTCGTGTCCGAAGACAATTTTGATCCGGAGGTTTCGGAACCGTGCAAGTTGCTGAGGCCAGACATCTAATAACGGAAGCGACGAGGGAAGGGCCGACTTGGGAAAGAGACTTTTCCCCTTGGGCCATGAAAACTTTTCAATCGCCACATAGCTGATCCTGACGCATTGCGCAGGGACCCGATTGGAACGGTGCTGATTCAGTGACACTGAGTCCTCTTGACGAAATTCCACGTCTGGGGTATTCTCGCCATACAAGACCTTCGTAGCTTCTTCGAGAATCTGCTTGTTCGCACGCAAGATCACGGGGTAGCATGACATGCCTCTCCGACCACCACTGTGGTGGCGTAATGTCAAGAGCTCAGAGTAGATTTGATTCCTCATCTCTCGGGGGAGCCCAAGAAATTTGAAGGTCGTCATGCGGAGCCGTGTGTCCTCCAGGATCTTGGTGTAGCCCTGGTTCGAAAGATTGCCTGGCTGCTTCTGACCTGTCCATTTGGCGGCGAGCTTGCGAAGGGCGGATCGACTCAAGACAGTCAGGTCCACGTCGTATAGCATCACGAGTTGCGCTTCGTAGGTATGTGGCTGAGAATTGAGATCGGTCGTCAGTCTCGAGAAACGAGACCAATCGTAGGCACCAGAGACTCCTGGATTCATCTGAGCCAAAGCGCAGCCTTGTGGCGAAAGTTGACTATGGAGAGGACGTTTCGTAAGGAGTGGCGTCCGCATCTGCTCGGTTGAATACTTGATGTTGGGGAAAAGCAATCCATGTTGAAACAAGTCGAGCACTTCGGTCAACAAGGCGTCGATGCACCAGCCAGTGATGAAAAGTCGTTAAAAGTGACTTGACACTACGACTTGTAAATGTAACAAACAATAAACGACCGAGTGAATATGATCGTGCTGATTCTGCTGATATGAGCGTTTTGTTAGTCGACACTTCGAGATATATACCGCAGCCACATTGTGAGACATTGTAGGAAGCTGGTGTTGAGTATCTGGAGGTGTCAAATCACCTAGTCTTCAGTGTCCCAGTATCCCACTGGTGCTCGAAGATGCTGCACACAGCGACAATTCTTGACCTGATGGCGATATGCATGACCACATGGATTGCGCCCGTTGCAAGTGAGAGAGTGCTGTGGCGATCGATCGGACGATTGCGCCATCGTGTACCGTAGCCAGCATAGGTACGTTTTCAAAGTTCGCTATGCCTCGTTACTTCAGCTGAAAGGATCCAGTCAGATCTCTTGTAAACTGGAGACGGCATAGCCTCAACCACGAACCCTCTGGCAGAGTGGCGTGACAAGTGCTCGTTCATCGTCTTTCTACGATCATGGCTGCCAATTCTAGATGTGGCAGCCGCGATAGTGAATCCAAGACTGCTGGCAGATTCGAACATGCTCTGCACTAAGGTATCCATCTTTTAGGACGTTTCCAGGCCGCGTGGAGCGGTTCTTTGAGCCCATTTGAACACACGAACATGTGATACGGGACAGGCTCCGGTCGTGATAGCCCCAATTCGAAGATTCATGTCCTCAATAGGACTTGATAAGTCTCAACCATCTTCGAGGACTTCTGCGCGCTTCGCACCAGCTTTGCGGCGCAGACCCACGAAGTAAGCCTCTTTGCTCTCTTTCCTGGTCGAATCGGGCTTGATGCGGTGGACCTTCTCGAAAAGCTTCTTCAATCGCATCTCCATGGCGTGATCCTCTGCCCCGGTGTAGAACTTGCAGATGAAGTTGCCTCCAGTAGAGAGGGTATCGAAGCAGAAGGTCAATGCAGCCATACACAGATCCTGCCCGGAAACATATCAGCACTGAAGACCAGTATCGCTGTAGGAAAGAAAAAAGACGAGGCTTACCATACTGCCACCATGATCGCGTGCAGCGATACCGCTAGTATTCATGAGCCTGAGATACGGATTAGACACACTTCGAATCCAAGAAGAGGTCACCAATGGCCAGGGTGCTGACATGTCACTCAACACAACATTGACCACTCTCCCCTCAGCAAGATCCAGCTGCTTCTGGGTCATGTCCGCCTTGGGTATCTCTTTGAGCTTCTTCTCATTCTGTGCAGCGTGCATCTCGAGCTGGACGATGCCCTGATGCTCCTGTTGTAGATCTTCTTCAGTCACATCGTCTTCGACGATAGTCCTGCTCCTGACACGTCCGCGATCCGGGTCGCTCACAAATTTCCTGACTTCCTCGCGAATCTCTGCGCTCAAGAAATTGCCCTGTAGCGCATTTGCGCCCCGCGGAGGCTGCGCCGGTATGATATCTATTCCCACGACTCTTCCTCCTGGGCTCGTTCTGTTGACGGCCACTTGGCTCCAACTGCCCGGCGCAAAGCCCAGATCAACAACAGTATCGCCCATTCGAAAGAGCTTGTACTTCTCATTGATCTCCAGCAGCTTGAAGGCGGCGCGAGACTTCAGACCCGCGACCTTGGCTTCTCGCGCATACGAATCTCTGCCCTGGCGGCTTTTCCATCTCGTCGACGACGAACTCGACGCATATCGGTTCTGCAGCAGCAAGACCAGAAGTGGCCGCCGCTGCTGATGTTCCAATTGTCCGCTCCATTGGCGGCGTACAGGCAGACCAGGAGCAATAATACAGCTCCCCCAAGCTCTTTCACATGCCAGTTGTCTCTTTGCGATAGCTGCACACGGGATCTGCCCGACTGTTCGCGCAAGCATTACCCACCGCCTCAATGTCCCTCGCACGTCGCAAGAGAAAGATGTTACCTTAGCTACATACCTCAGGTACAGGTACTGTATCATTGAACATCAAGGCACAGCGCCAAGGCCCGCGTCGTCAGTGCGGAGCCCAAAACATCACCAATAACGTCGCGGCGGCATGATGACCTCCAATGTTACCTCCTGAATATAACTTTTCTCTTTCTTATCGGCTCGACCTCACGTCGCGGACATCGCCTTCAAGCCGCTGAATATGAAAGCCTTTCTACTGATTTAAGAACACAGTACTCCGCTGGAGAATGTTTGGTTTCTGCAGCCAACACACGGCTTCTGTATACAAGAGTCTACAAATGCTCAGCCCTGGGTCCGGATCCTCCATTTCGCCCTGCAAATGCGTCCCGATATGCTCAGCCCCTAGTCAACCAGACACTTGGCCCTAAGCAGAGAAGAAAGCGCTTGAACGCAGAGGACACTATTCTTGGAATCACCCCCAAAACTCCACGACAAGTCAGTCCAACACTGGGGTATCACGCCAGGAAGACCCAAGATGGCGCGACCACAATATGTGCATTCGAAACACTTCTGCAGGAGATCAAGCCCAAAGACAGCCCTAAGTCCCATCTTATGTTTAGTCCAAAGATTCCAAAGTCTGCCACTTCCAATGCCAGTGCTGGCACGATACTGCCCTGCCTGCTTACTGCCGGATGCTCACCCTCCCGGATTCCCAAACCCTGCACCCTGAAGTACGAGTTCGCATGCGAAATATCAGCAGAAATAAGTTTTCGTTCATGCTATGCTGCTGCATGCAAGATCAATAATGTCAGCTGGCTCCTGGTCGCGGTTCTACTGGATGCGCTTCCCGGAAACGCGACAAATCTGTCGCAGGCATGGACGGGGCTGTCGAAGATACTCTGGTGATGAGCGCTTCTTTCGCACGCGAGGCAGGCGTTGGCGGCTGTTCCTCGCCGCCGGTATGCCCATTGCCATCTCCGTCGTGGTGTCCCGAGTCTCGTTTTGGTAATGATGGAGCCGGTGCATCATCTCGCCTGTTGCTCGCGCTGCCTGGCCGATGCTCGCTCTCACGACCCAAGGAAGCGCTGCTTCGGGTACGTGCGTGGCCACGACCACCTTGCCGAGAACTGGATGATGTGGCCGAGAATGAGGGCGAAGTATACATAGGTCCGGCCGAAGGAGGGGGATTGGCCTGGTGTTCACCTTGAGCCTTGCGCTTTCGTGGAGAATCCTTGTATTCATGTTCCCGCATGCTGATTGCGGTATGCGATGAAATCGACTCATTCTTGCTGGCTGGAGTCTGTGGATGCTGATGCTGTTTTGATTCGCTAGGCGGCACCCAGTGATGGAAGTAGATTGATGGCGAAGATGCGGGCTGCTCCTGCTGGACCGACTGACTTTGCTGTAGAGGGTGCGACGTAACGGATGGCGCGGGTGGCTGTTGGATATACATTTCGTTTGTGGTGAGCCTGGGTAGCTGCGATTGCGTCGCCGACCGAGGATCTGATGTGTGTTGCGGCTGTCTTCCAGGAGAAGGGTGATACGCTGAGAATGTCGTCTGGATGGGTCCCGGCGGGGGTGGAGGCTCGGACGCAGGCTGGCTTGGGAGCACATGATGTGGTGGATGTTGTGAGAGTTGAGGGTGAGGTGCTACAGCTGGTGGTGCTATCAGCCTGCCGTCCCTCCGCATTTCTGGCGAAGACTGTTGTAATTGCTGCTGCGAGGCTTGAAGCTGACCCGCATACTGTTGTAACCAGTCCATGCTGATGTTGAATAGGTTACCACCACCGATGCCAGCATAGATCATTGGCACCATAGCTGGTGGTACGCCGGCTCGTAGCGATTCTCGCAACATCTCCGACTCGATCTTCCGTTGCTCAAGCCTCAACGATTCCTGCCTCGTCTTCTCCTCTTCTTGCTTTCGTCTATCCTCCTCTGCTTTTGCAGCAAGCCAGTTGCGCATCTGATCTTCCTGACCCGCCCATTGCCTGGGAGGTTCCGGCATGGCCCCTAATTGTGAGCTCAATGATGGAGGTGGCCCCGACCTGCCTGGGTCTGGGAGGGACATGGCCGATGGAGGAGGCAGCCCTCTGTGAGGATGATGAGGTGTAGTCATCGTGTCGTCGGATCCGGCGCCGACCCTCAGCAATCTCACCGCTGAGGGCGGATCTGCAACCCGTAGCTTGAGGGAGAAACGCGACTTAGCAAGCGATATTCTTGGGTTGAAATCATGGGTGTATCTGCTGCCGAACTCAGTTATGGTCGGCTGGGATAATGTAAGCGACATCACAAGCGTTGGTCAGGGAATATAAAATTCTAGAAGCCAACGTTACTTCTGTGCAGGCACTACTACTCAGAAAGTAATGGCTAGGGTGAGGCACGCGCGCGCGCGCGCAAGTACATACCAAATTCCACGTGTATCGACCCCGAAGTCAGACGAATGTGTGAATCGATCGACGTCTTGTTAAAGCTCCAGTGTCCAGACCCTGCTTGGAGATGTAGATCACTCACGAGAAGACGAGCACTTCAACGGCCTGGCAATCGTGATTCGCTTCACCTGTCTGTCGAGCCTGTGCAGCTTTCCCGCAACAGATGCACACAAACTGATTTGTAGAGAGGTGACACGGGAAACTCGCGGGCAAGTGTAAGGCGGCGGGAGGCGATCGAATCAGCCTTCAGGGCGCGCTTACAATAGTAGTCGGCGTGCAGCGGCCTAGGAAAGCGGACCGTACACGAGCTGAGAAAAGAATATGCCAGGTCAATGCCGTAACCGTTTTGGCACGTCGTCCAAGGGGAAATGTACGAATGTGTCGATTAAGATGCGAGCCGGGCACACCAACACCAGCTGACGTTCCTGTCAAGCGACGGGAGTGATCAGCTGAGTCGAGCAAATCGAGAGAGCGTCCAGAGCGGCCAGCGAAGGCGCTGATGGGTGAGAGCGGCAATGACGATCTCTTTTTTTTTTTTCTCTCTCTCTGCCTTCCTTCGTTCCAAGAAAGGCGCCTTTCAAGGCCGCAGATCCAGTCCAGTTCTAGGGCGACGTACGCCAGTCTCGATTGTTGCAACTCTCATATCCTGCAAGTAGCCGGGCCGTCCTGTGACCACAATGGTCCATAGAGCAGGTGTGGCAACGATCGAACGCGTTGCTGCTGACCCAGACGGGCTGGAAGAATGTGGGAAGCGGAGTCAGACGAATGATACGAGATCATCGTACCAGCCGGATATGGGTCAGCGTGTGCGCCAGACACGGCGAAATGGGACAAGCCTCGCTGCAACAATGTCGCTTTACCATCCATGAAACAACTAACCGACATCCCGGTACGTCGTAGGCTCGTAGCCCTCACCCATGGATGGCAGACAGAAAACGATGCCGTGTATACTTGCATGCAATTGCCCACTGGGACGACGGCACGCTCGGTCAAAGTTGCCTCTGTCTGCAGCGGGCGCCGGGCTCACGGCCGACATGACTTCTGCACTGACCCGTGTGTGGCTTGCCTCGATTAGAGCGAGCTTGGCGAGTTGCTGCTTGAGTGCTGGGCTGCTGGCTGCTGCGTGGCTCTCTGCAAGTTGAAGCCCAGCGCGCGTCCGATGTCGCATAATAACTCTCAAGACCCATCTCGCGTTCCACCGTAAATGATATCGTTTCAGATTGATATGTATGCAACAGCCGTCGGTCGGCTGCCGGCAAAGTCAGGTAACAACAACACGTTTGGTACAGGGTCTTCGTTCGGCTGGGGGGGTAGTGTGTGTCCTTGACTGGGACGAACAGCCCAGCCACATTTCTCGGCGGGCTTACTCAACATCTTCAGGAAACCTGCTGTGAATGTTCTTTTGGTACTGTACACAGCAGGAATATACCTACCTACCTGACCTATGAACCGGGTCGCCTCACACGGCCGCCCATTCACCGCCTTCCCAACTTTTCCATGCCCCTCTTGAAACACCGTGGCGCCGTGGCCAGAGACGTCGACGACTGTTCTGGTCGAAAAAAGGCCAATCACATGAACGAGAAAAGTCCCGGAGAAGAGGAAGCGACGGTATGCGCGTAAAGTCCAGATTGGGTATGCAGCCGAAAGGCAAACACGAAAGTGTGCATCGATGAGTTCCGCTGCTGTGCATCTCCTCTGTAGAGTCGACCATTCATCGATCGGTAGGAGTAGGACCACACAAGCTCGTTATGCCGGCCGGACATTTCATGCGCCCTACAGCAGCGATGGGTGGATGCCACACCACACACCACCCGCCCACGACCAATCCCAATTAGGTACGTGGGAAGAGCAAGAGCCTAGACGGCGACGACGATCATTAAGCTTTGCAATCCACTTGACATCATCGCTATTATCATCACATGGCAGCCTCGTGTGCTCGGGCGAAGAGGCGCAGAAGAGCTTGCTGCTTCTGGATATTGATCGACCTATCACAGAAGAAATTGGGCTAGTGGTGTCGCCAAGATCGACCAGAGCAGTGGCAGAGGGTGTGAAAGATTGTGAGAGAAGCTCGGTAGCGATGTCGTGAAGGAGGTACCTATGTATTAAGGTAAGGTAGGTAGATTGTAGAATGAGGTCTAGAGAGACGGTGCAGGCGCCGCACAGGACGAGAGACGTACTCGACATATGGACCTTCAGACTAGCTACCTCCTAGTACATAAGACAATCAGACATCAACAAATGGCTACCTCCTAGGAGGTAGCAGCATGATGAAGCGGACTTGGCTGTCGACGATAGTGCATCCACAGCCAATAGTTTGAAAATGACTCGAGCATACATCTTGTCACAGACAATGTGTATAGCCTGCCATTCGTCAAACAACTCAACATAGTAAATTAATATCATGTTTCATCAATGCCAGAGTCTCTCCACTGAAGCACGTCCTGTTCGTCAGACATGCATATGATTAGTGCATCGACGCAAGGTCATGTCAGCAGCGGGCTCCGCATCAAAGTATGTATATATACAGGCTATCAAAACATGTACGCATGTTCCTAAAACGGACGTTTACGCCTCCCCCCAGCCAACGTTCTATGCCGATAACCCGAGCCGGCTGGAAAATACGAGACATTTCCGGCATGGTCATAGTCCCCTATTATGTGCAGAGAGACGTCTTGTTGAGAGCGAGAGAGATACCTTACTGAGGTTGGTCCTGAGTTTCTGGGTTGAGAGTCAACTCCGACGTGAGAGAGGTTACTGTAGGCATTGAGCCGTAATTTCATCTGGCTTTCAGGTTGTCAGTGGTCGAAGCTTCGAGCAAGCACCATCAGTCCAGCCTGTAAAAGCGGTGATTGTCTTTGCAGGCGAGTAACTGCGTGCTATGAAAAACACCAAGACTCTGGGCTTCCAGGCATCGAGCCAGGCAGGCTAGAAATATCCATCGATGAGATTATATTCGACGTTGCTCTCTAACTGCTGCTGTCGCTCTGTATTACATTAGGTCTCTTATTACTTACAATCGCGTGATCGATCCAGGGTATCTTCATAACACAAAAAAGAAAAAGTGGCGTCCACTTGTCGTCTTGGGCCCACCACCTTGCTCACATCATCGCTGTTTCCATGTTCCTGCCGAACGCTGCGCAACACCCGCTATTCCACTTCCACTCCTCGCGCCTCGAAAGGAAAAAGGGGTCGACATTGTATACACCGCCCATACCGCCGGGTCTGCAAGACCTCGACCAAGCTGGACAGTCACGCAGCCAAGAAGCTGCTGTTCTGACTATTCGTCAAGACACTCTACGCCTTGGCATGACTGGCTCTTTTCTTCCGCATCTTATATTCTGCTCTGGCGACCCTCATCAGGATATCCTCGTCTTTAACAGGGACAAACGATGTAAGGACTTTCATCGCATTTTCAAAGTCGCTTTCCAGTAGAATGTTCCTTGTCGCATCTACTAACGCTGCGCTTGTAGCGTGTAGAACGTCCAAGTCTGCGCCACCAAATGCGTTTCCGGGTGGTATCGTTGCACCGTCGGTTGCTTCCGCGTCACCGAGGAGCATAAAAACGTCCCAGATTCGTAATTGTGCCGGAAAAGGAACAGACATATTGAACAGAGTAAGGTACCAGCGCGTGCCATAAGTCGGGGACGTGATGCCGAGCTCATCCAGCTGTTTCGCCACGTCTCCTTTCCCAAGCCAGTCTTCTTCAAATTCGGCCAAAGCGGCCATGAGACCCTTGAAATCCTCCATGAAGAACGATTCGAGGCCACGAAGTTGCCAGAGTCGCACCATCATCACAAAAGCATGCTCCTCATCGAAGTAGCATAACAGCGTCACTGCGATGCTAGCCATGCCTTGCACATACCCAACTTTCGGGAAGTAGAGCGCCATTGCATGCAGTACTCTGAAAAGCAGCCGCTGTCCGCCGCGGTACCTTCGCCGAAACATGATATGCAACTGCACTGTCCGGGGAACATCGACGTCAATCTGGACGTCGTCTGCGCAGCTCATTTCTTGCAGTTTGTGAAACTGTCCTATCAGTTCTTCATCTGTCGTACGACTGCCCCTTCGCTTGGCAGAAGTCGAGAGAAAACTGTGCCATGCTGTCGCCCGCCACCGGTCGGGAATGCCTTTCCACGTGCGTTCGATCAATTTGGGATCTGAAGTGTCGAAGTCGAAAAGCATGCCGCCGCCTTTGCCTTCCCTGTCTCGTTTGACCGGCCTAGCCATCCTTTGCCATTTCTCGCCCCGCGCCCACTCGCGCTGTTTCTGTACGGGTGCGGTCTTGCCCGTTTTCTCGTTTTCGGCAATGTCCTCGAGCCCCGGTGGCAGCGTGAGCATGTCTGATGCTTCGGCGAGGAGTCGTGTGCTTCGCGAGCGGAACGGATACTTGCCAGTCCTAGCGGATGATGCCGAGCGCGTACTATACACCGACCCGGGTCGTCGCTTGGATTCATTCGATGGCGCAGGTTGTGATCTTGACGAGCGAGCACTACTCAGTCCTCGGCGAAGCTTCCGCTCTCGCGGTCTTCGTAGCTTACCTGCTTCCATGCGGAGGGCGGTCGCCACACGTTGCATCCCCGGTTCTGGTCGAGATTGGCTAGAACCAGATGAGTCACCTCGATCTGGGATGATGAACCCATACCGGTCCACGAGCGACCCGTCCACATCCTCCCAGTCTTCAATGCCGCCAGCAAGCTCGTTAGAAGTCCTGGAGTATTTGGAGACGAAGCTCAATCGGTTCTCATCAGTCAACGGCCAGTTGTCGTCTTTGTCGCCTTGTTCGAATGATCGCGTTTTGTGTATGACCACTTCTGGTGTGACGCTCTCTCGCATGGAAGTTTCTGGCGTGTCATGGCCGGACGTGGCAGGGCTCAAAGGTCTGGCTGACGGTAGTCCCCAGTTGGCAGCTTTCTCGTCTCCGTACTCGTACATGCTCCGCACCTTCATGGAGAATGTCATCTCTTCCGCCGAAAGCACTCTCCCGCCGTGTATAGCAGCCTGCAGCATCTGTATGCTCGGTGTCCTACGTCCGGCGACCAAGCCCTGCCGCTTCTCCTTGATCGGAGTTGTCGCGCCGTTCTGCAGTGACTCTTGACCCGGCACCGCACTGTCCGTCGCTGTCTCGCCGCTCTTGCGTGGATTGCTCAGTGTGCGTACAGCTGGATGCATGCCACTGCTGGCTGGCGGATCGGATGGGCTCAGGGAGAGAGGCACAGGTATTCCACTGGCACGGGCACGAGCCTGGTCCTCCTCCTCTTGCACTCGGAGGAACTCCTGCATCTTCTTGCCTCCAAACAGCAGACTGCCTCTTGCGGAGAATTCGACCTGATCGCTGGCCAGATCTTCCAGACTGATATCATCGGTAGCCACTACGGGCAGAGCTGCCTGCAGTCCGCGAAAGCTCGCCATTCTCCGGAATGTTGAAGGAGGCGAAGCCGACCTGGCAAGGCGCTGGCGGAACGCTGCAGGCTTCTTCTGACGCTTTCGACTGAATGGAGAAGTACGTGCACCAGTGTGTATTGTGCTCGGCTCCGACGGGCCAGCGACGTCCTCATCCTGCTCCACGACAATCGAGGGCACGCAATGGGGATCGTGAGTCGGTGCAGCTGACGGCGGCGGCGGAGGAAGAGGCTGTGAGGATGACTGAACCAGGGGTGGACTGCTTCTGGTCGCCCGGGGGCCTGTTGTGACTTCCTCGGTGGGCGACGGGGAAGGCGCAATGGCGCTGTCGCACTTGCTGTCGCGCTTGAAGCCGAAGTCGAAGTCTTGCTCGTGTTGTTGATGTGGTGATTGTCGTTGTTGCTGTTGCTGTTGTCGCCATTGGGGGGCAGACGAGGGTGCAGGTGCAGTGGATGGGCGGTCCAAATTTACTGGTACAGCCAATGCTGGTCGACCGCTATGGTTGTACAACCCTGTTTCCCACGCCGCAACCGCCGCCGCTTCTCCTGCTCCTCCTCCTCCTCCTTCTCCTCCGCCTCCGCCTCCGCCTGCTCTCCTCGCTCCTCCTCCTCCAACAATAGCATCGCGCGGTCCATCCAGACTCAACGAACTACTTTTCCCTGTACGGTTGCCGCTGATGGAGCGCACTGGCCGGGGCGGCACTAAACCCTTCTCCGTTTCCTCGTAGCGCATGGCTTTGAACACTCCCTCTCCCCTTTCGCCATGTCCATGTCCATGCCCATGACCAAGGCGGGGCGATTCGCCCTTTCGAATGCCTTTGAGCGACCTGGTCGCGCTTTGCGATCTTCGCGACATGGTCATTTACTTCTTACCGCAGCGTGCATGCGGTCGTCGGGCTTCGTCTGATCGTCCAGCGAGAGCCAGTTGATAGAGTGGGCACCGAATCTCGCGAGACAACACAATAACAAACACAACAACGACGACGATAAGAACAATATATCTGACAGCACGCCAATTTGCTAACACTTAGCACATGCAAGGAAAGGGGCAACTGAAACATTCAGCAGCATGGGTCACTTCTAGCGCATAGGCAAGAGACGTGGTATAGCAGGATTTCTGGTGTATACGTGCGTCTAATTAATGCTCGCCGGTCCCCAGGACTAGCCCGAGCGCTCTGCGCTGGACCGTGGACCCACGTCACAGGGTTCTGCTGCCTGTTTGCCTGCATACCTGTTGTTGTTTGCCTGCGCAAGTTGACGAATGGTCACGGGAAAGACCAAAGCACATTGATTTGACCGTTTCTTCGAGGACACTCCCGGGAGAATTACACGTTGGCCGAGCCAGGAAGACCTCACATCAGCCCCGATCGACCACTTCTCGGCAGCAGATCGGACTTCCCGCCTCCTCCAAGGAAGCGAATTAAATAGTCCGATGACCACGAATCGATAAACCGGGGACTGCAAAGGCACATGTATACACTGCAGCAATGCGCAGTCATCAAACAAACCTGAGGTACTTTATTCGTGTAACTGCGGCAGTGCTGCTGGTCTTTTGCTGCTGTACATGACATGATACGTTTCAACCTGCAGCACAAGAATATTGACTATACATTAGCTTTGCATGTAGTATCTCCTTACTCTCTGCCGCCTAGGTTTGCGCCTGGAGAAAGAATCGACTACTACAGGTACCTCATCCTACTACAGAAGGATCATGCGCCCATGCAATGACCAGAGATGGACGTTCTGGCCGCCAGTCTACTCTTATTACTACTATAGAAGGAGCCAAGGACGTCTGGCAGATCATCGAATGTCCGAAAGTGCCCCGATCGGTCAAGCTCGTAGCAGATGTCCGACCCGACGCCAGTGATTCCCGCATTTGGCGACTTCACATACCTCCACATGTACCTCCTATGATTGAACTTGCTCGACGCCCGCGGCCATCTTCAACGTTGTCCTTCCATCTCAAGCAGAGGTAATTTCAGAAAATACCAAAAGGTACGGGTAATAATAATGATGATGCTCAAACGTACGAAAATCTGCAAGTTGTAGCTTTTTTATGCAACTTACGCATACCTTACTGTACTTACGGTACTTACATTACGTATAGGTATCCTTCCCGTACCTGTAGCATCTCCACGGCGCTGTTCGCTCGCAAAACTAGGTCTATGCCTGCTCTGCAACATGTGAGCGAGTAAGGTACAGTACAGTACAGTACAATAAGTATATTTTGTTCTAAAGCAGTAATAAACTAGTAGGTAGGTAATTTGGGCAAGGTAGCCGAGGCGGAGGTTCTACCCTTTTTCGTATATAAGGAAGGTAGGTATATATTTAGGGGGGAAAGGGGAAGGGAAGTATAGCGGAGTTTGAAAATACCTTGTAGAAAATGAGTTGGTTTACGTTGTGCGTTGTGTGTTGTGTGTATGTATTGTGTCGATCGAGCTAATGTAGGTATTGTATTACTCAAAGACTCAAATATCACAGTAAACTAAAATCCGAGATCCTGGGTATATACTAAGGTACCTGTATGCCCGTCGTAGCTTTTGTGTGTTTTTCTATAATAACTCCGAGGACTTTTGTAAACATGGTATAGTGTTCTGGTACGGCAAAGGCAAGGTTGAACTGTATAAGCCTTGCTTACCTAGGTAAAAGGTAATAGGTAAAAAGTAGTATTATATATACAAGGAGGTAAGGTTATATAAGGTATAGATTACGGACACGTGTTTCGTAATACATAGAAGGTAAGGTATATAGATAGTAAGCCTTAAGGTTATAGGTATATATAAGAAGGGATTGTTGTTGTTTGTTATTGTTTTACCTTATACGAACAGTAGAGAACAACAAAAAACAGAACGAAACAGAACGACAACGGTTAATAATAGCGGGATAGATAATAGATAATAAGGACGGGATAAAAGATAAGGACGGGATGAAAGATAAGGACGGGGTAGATAATAAGGACGGATTAAGAGATAACGGGATAAGGAACAATAGGAATATTGATAATAATAATAAAATGCATTCGATATATATATAAACGAAAGAAAACAACCGGTTTGATAAAGGATAACGGAATAAAGGATAATAGGATAAATAACAACCTTAGAGGATAAAGGACAACGGGAAGATTAATAAGGGCGGGAATATTAATAATAACAATAATAATAAGGAAAAGAATAACAGAAGACTAATATATATAATATGTCCTACGGGCCTGCCTGTTAGTAGTACGGAATGTATAGGAGGTACTAATCTTAATTTTCGCGCGCGTACAGCGCGCGCATATCTATATCTACCTCTATCTCTATCTCTATCTCTATCTCTATCTCTATCTCTATCTCTATCTCCTCGTCCTCGTCCTTGTCCTCGTCCTATCCTATCCTATTCTGTCCTATCCTCGTCCTTACCCTCGTCCTTCTCTTCTCTTCTCTTCTCTTCTCTTCTCTTTAGTTCTTCTCTTCTTGTCCTTCTCTTCTAAATTTTAGGCAGAGTAGCCTATAGGGACAGAGAGATAGCCTGCCTACGGCGGGCCTTTTTTTTTTTTAAGGTAGTAACGTATTAGGCCTAATGGATTTAGCGCGCCCTACCCTAAAAAGTCGCGCTAATAGGAGATTCCTATAGGCGCTCCCGAGAATTTCTATCCTACTATATACCTTTTGCTAATTGATTAGTACTCTACTCCTCTCTTCTCTAACCTACGCTTCGCTTCGGAAGGGAAGGACATCGTTCCGTACTAATAATATAGCAACCTTAAAACATACAATATAAGCAAGCAAGTAAGCAAGATACTATATATACCTACAACCTAGAAATCGTTAAGTAAGTACGTACGCATATATCCAGAAATTAATTGTCCTTTCGTTATCTACTTAACAGTAAGGTAGTAAATATATACCTATACCTATACCTATACCTGTTACTAATTCAGGCAAGTATAAGGTACCTACCTACCTGTCGATCTAGAGATGTCTAAGAAAAAAAAATTCGTACTATATGTATCTTTTAGGTCTATACTGTAGGTATGTCTTACTTGGGTAGGTTTACCTACGTACGTACCTACCTGCTGCTACTACGTTTACGTACCTACTGAGTACCTGTCTATAGCAGAAGAAGAGGAAGAGGGAGAGGAAGAGGAAGATGTAGACGTAAAAGGAGTCCATCATCACATTAGAGGATAAAGTAAAATAGAAAAGGGGGTATATTTGATTTTTCAATTTCGTACATTGAAGAAAAGAAAAAAAGGCCGCTTTGACAGATTTTATGTGTCCTGTCCTGTGGTATCATCATCTCCAAGAAAGAAAAGGTACTTTGTCCTTCTTTCTAGTCTGGGCATCATCTAATTGACGCGAAAGAGAGAGGAAAAAAAAAATTACAGTACGGTAGAAGAAAAAAGAAGAGGCGTGCGCAAGAATGGGAGTCCTCTAGTGACCGCCATTCTGAATCTCGCGGTTATCCTTCTCCACCTTCTCATATGCTATGCCATGACGGTCTCCACCAATTCCCGTGTGTGCTGTGCCGTCGCTGCTGTCTTGGCTCGAGTTGGGGTCTCGGCCCTCGAGCATGTCGCTGTGACCTTGAATGCCATGTCGTTCGCCCTGGGGCACTTCGACTTCGCCCTTATCCATGTCGCCGTGGGTGGGCGTCCATGCGAGGTAATCACGACGCACCTCGACGTAGTCGTATGCAAACTCGCCGAGTTGATCGTCGTCCATGCCCAACAGCTCGGCCTCGTCAGAGCCGCGCAGTTTGAGACCTGGAATAAAGTTGATGGCGTAGGCGATGATGGCGCTGACCACAAACGACCAGGCGGTCGTCGCGGAAATGTATGCGACTTGCTGTCCGAGCTGGATCCAGTTGCGGTGAATCCAACCACCAGCGAAGGCACCCGTGCTGACACCGTCGAGGCCAATGACGTAGGTTGCGGCAAAGACACCGTTGAAGAAGAGACCGACCATGCCGGCGACGCCGTGCTCGGCGAAGACATCCATGGAATCATCAATCTTGATCCAGTACTTGATCTTGGTGGCGAAATTGCAGACGACTCCCGTCGAGATACCGAGCACGACGGATGCCCAGAGAGGGATGAAACCCGAGGCCGGGGTGGCAGCGACGAGTCCGGAAATGGCACCTGAGCACCAACCAACCATGGACCACTTGCGAGCGAGGCGCCAGTCGAGGAGCACCCAGGTCATGGCACCGAACATAGCGGTGATGGTGCTGTTCCAGCATGCGTAGACGGCACGGAGGTTGGCGCCAAAGGCCGAGCCACCGTTGAATCCGAGCCAGCCGAACCAGAGGAAGACGGTGCCGAGAGTGATGAGCGAGACGTTGTGGGGACGGAAGTTGAGCATCATCTTCTCCTGGCGTCTACCGAGAACCATGGAGTAGGCGAGTGCAGACATACCCGAGGCAATTTCGACCGGACCACCTCCGGCGTAGTCGAGCACTCCCCACTTGAAGGCCCACCCGTTGGCATTCCACACCCAGTAGGCAATCGGGCAGTACACGATGGTGGCCCAGCAGAAGATGAAAATCATTGCAGGCATGATGCGGCCGCGCTCGGCAATGGCACCCATGATAATGGCAGCGGTGACAGCGGCGAACTGCAGCTGGTAGAAGGAGTACAACAGATCGGGAATCAGGACACTGCCCTGCGAAGGGTAGCCCAGAGTGTTCATGAGACCGAATTGTTTCAGGTTACCAATAAACGGATTGTCGGTGGCGTATCGGCTGAAAGCGAGCGAGTAGCCCCAAAAGTACCATTGAAAGGTCATGATCGAGTATGAGCCGAGACAGGCAAAGATCATGCTGAGAGCCGACTTTCGTCGTGCCAACCCGGAGTAGAGGAAACCGAGTCCGGGCACCATGACCATGACCATGGCCGAGGCCACGATAATGTAGGCAGTGTCACCAGGAGAAAACCACTGGTTCAGATTTTCGGTGGCTGTGAAATGTTGATATTAGTGAGGTGCTCGAGTGCTTGTGCCAGATGGAGAATCGGCGCGAGTCATGTAGTAGGTGGGTAGGTGGGGGTGGAGGGAAGAGAAAGCACATACAGCTGTCACCGCCAGTGTCTTCGTTGGTGCCGTTGAAAGTCGTTGGAGCGCCGATCCAACTGTAGCTGGGCGCATAGGGCGCGTATGGACCGCCATCGGTGGCCATGTCGTCGTCGTTGTCGTCGTCGAGTGCTCCCCAAGTCGATTGGTCTGCTGGGGGAAACGAGGCAGAATGGGAAGTGTGGCGGACGGGCCTCTTGGCTCGGTGCCACGAGTGGTGAGGCGCGACACGGAGGGAGAGATGGAGGGAGAGAGGTTCGAGTAGGAGGAGGAGGAAGAGGAGGAGAAAGAGAGAGAGAGAGTCACAAGAAGGTCGGTCGTAGTACAGTACAAGTAGTAGTACTAGTGAGAGTGAGAGAGAGAGTTGAGGTGAGGCCCCGGCGCGAGAGCTTGGATGCAGGCCCTTTATGAAGGGATCTTCGCAGTAGAGGAATAGCGTGGCAGATGAGAGCTCAGGCGAAGACGCTAGCGGAAGTAGAATGACTGATAACAGCGCCGCAAATGGGAACAGACACGCGAATTGCTGAACGTCTTAGTCTTCCTACTGAGAAATGCCAAACCGTGAGCGGCAAGACTTGGCCAGCGGCATGAAAACGCCATTGCCATCGCCATCGCCGTCGCCATCAGCATCATCATCATCACCAGCATCATCATCATCACCAGCATCATCATCATCACCGATTGATACATGATTACATGTCACTTTTAGTGAGTTCAAGAGTGTGTTGTGGTTTTTTTTATTTTTGTTTAGGTGCTACAGCGGTAGTGGCTGCTGCATTCAGCCCGACCAGAGGCAAGCCTGTCTACAGTAATACAGGGAGGGCTGCACTTGAGGTGGAACTGGCGTGGTATTCCCCTGGCAGTTGAGCCCGCTGGTCTGGCTCGGCGGTCGGAATAGGGCCAGACTCCCCAGTTGGAAGCACACGAAGCACACGCAAGACAGGCAGTATACCCAGCAGCACGCACGTCTTGCGCCTGTTGCCAGCAACCTCTCCGTCTCTCCGTCTCTCCGTCTCGTTCCACATCT
The DNA here is from genome assembly GCF_000320565.1 of Sphaerulina musiva SO2202. Lineage (NCBI taxonomy): Eukaryota > Fungi > Ascomycota > Dothideomycetes > Mycosphaerellales > Mycosphaerellaceae > Sphaerulina > Sphaerulina musiva. The sequence continues at coordinate 1,217,016 of NW_016017387.1, read as the reverse complement.
CACCATCCCTCCACACTCCCGCAGAACTCCTACCTCCATCCTACCTCCGATGAAAACGGCGAAACGATCGAGCTCCCGCTTTACGTGGGACACCGAAACAGCGGCCTCGGAAAAGAAGCGCACCCCCCTCCCTCCCGTAACCGAGGCATATGCTGGATGACATGGACAGGGAGCGTGTAGAGTTGATCGCGTGCCTGGCATCCTTATCTTGTTGCCATGTGGGTATGGGAAGACCCAAAATGTGTGAATGTGTGAATCAGTGTGATGACCGCACGCGAAAGTCAGACGGCGTTGGAGCATTCCACTAAAATTCCATTCGCGAGCCACTTCTACAATGCCATTGGTGCGCGAACAAGGGTCTCCGGCAGCTTTTCCTCTCAGAGATGCATTCGTCAACGTGAATGGTCTCTCATTGGATGCGATAAGGATAGCGCATTAGTGGTGGCTCCGGAGGTCCCTCGCCCAGCTACCGAACACGCACCCACACACGGCCTTCCTCCACACCCGACTCGAGCGCGGTGCCGTTTCTTATCTGGAGGCGTAGAAAGACAAGAGTATGTGAATGGCTTGTATGCCAACCTGACCGTACTCTTACCTACTCATTGCCACCATTTGCCAATCCCGCCCGTCTTTCTTGGAACTGCGCATTTGGCATCGCTCATCACCCACCACCACCACCGCCCACGCCCATCGACTGATCCGCATCCTGATCTTGGCTTCTCCAAGATGTTCCAAGCCAATACCGCCCTCAGCGCACTGACGATGATGACTACGCTACGCTGCATCTGACACTTGGCATCCATGATCACCGACACGCCTGACTGTGTGACCTGACCACCCACGGACTGTCCTTGGTCCCTCTCTGAGACTCTGTTCCCCCACCGCCAGGAACCTTTCCGAGTCGACGCCGCCCGCGGCACATCAGACGTACTACCCGACCTGTCAACCGGGCTGCACACGCTCTGCCCAGTGCCCACGATCGTGAAAACAAATAGCGCCAGCATGGCCTGCGCACGTAAACGTCGACACTGGCCTGCCCGAGTTCAGCCGATGTGAGCTGTGCCTCAACTTTGCGCACGCCCGGAAAACCCTCGATGCCGCCTCCACCAAGCCTCTCCCGCCCCTCTCCTGCGCCCGTGCTGCATCCTCGCCCCACACCACTCCGCCATCACATGAATACGCACCACGACCATCATTCTCGTGCCCAATAATACGAGCTTCTCCTGCTGCACTTTGGTGTGGCGCATCATCATTTTACAGGATATGGATGCCACTGCATAGAATACCGACCGTATCTCGTCCTTTGTGTACGCCGCAGTTGCGGCTGAAACTATTCCAACATCTCAAATCATACCCATCTGTGGATCGATGCCTGACCTCACCATATGAAGAGCACGACAAAGGATACCTTCGGATCTCAGCTGGATCTTGTCTTCAATTGTCAGCGTACAAATGTCATCAGAACAATGCGGACCTACCGCCGAGCCTGGCCATCATCTCCGACCATCTGCGAAAGCCTTCCTTTTATCACAGGTCCACTAAACTCCACTCTCTGAAATTTGCGAGCCCAAAACAACAATGATCAGAGAAAACAATTGTACAACTCCGTGTCGATTGCACATTCATTCAGCACACCGACGTCGATGAGACCCACCACTGCTGAATCTGAAATATGCGCCAGTTCGACTTGTGCTGTGGTCATTCGGGATACCGTTTTCCGAACCTTTTCAATCTGGCGAAACAGTCGAGTCTGCAAGAGCATGGGGCCGCCGACGACAGGGACGACTGAATGACTACAACGTCCATGTCTGGGTAGAGCTGTGCAAATGTCAGGTATGGTGAGTTGCTCTAAATGCTGTCCTACTCGCCCGATGCCGCTTCGACTGGTGTCACGTGACGTCCGTGATATCTACCATTTTTACATGTGTGAGAGTGTGTGAGATTGAGAAACATGTTGATTCTTCCATCATGTTCATGGATGCATTTTCGTCATGGTCTAATACTTGTCCCCAAATCCTGCACGTGCTGTGCTGCATCTGTAGGTACATGTACTGTACAAAAAAGCCAAACCAGATCTCTATATGTAACCCAACACCGCATGCACTATGCTATTCTTATAACAGTTCGTCACATCGTGAATCTCGCTCTCGCATCCCTCCCGCCAAAAAAGAAATCTCCCATCATCCCACACACTCTCACTCACTCTCTCTCTCTCTCATGTCAAATCTCTCTCTCTCATCCCATACACCACACCGCAGCAACAATAACGAGCAGCACCGATCCCGTAAACCTGCTGCCAGCCACTCCACGCGTCGAAGCATCTCCCTTGGGTACATTTCCCGTCGCCGCCTCACCCAAATACCACGCTCCCATATCTGTGAGTTCTCCCTTTTGCGTCAATAGTGCCGAATTGGGTCCTACGTTGGACACGGAGGAGCGGAATCCGCCAAAGTAGCTGTAGTGGGTGATGTATCTGTGAGAAGAAAAATGTTAGTTGGAGGGTCGTTTGGGGGAGGGGGAAGGGTCGGGATAGAGGAAAGAGGAAGGAAGAAGAAAAAAAAAAGAAAAACTCACTCCACCCGATCCAAAAACGCAATACTCTGATTATAAAAATCCTGCGTCTCCTCCAACTTCTCCTCGGGAAACGCCCACTCCGTCACCCACATACTCATATTCGCATACGTCGCATTCACCTGTCCCACATGGGACGCAAACCCTTCAAAATCCCCATAATAATGCACCGGAATAAAATCCGCTCGACACTTTCCCGCGCACGCCGAGAAAAAATTTTGCAGCCATGTAAAACCCGTCGGAGCAGACGTTACGGCGGGAGCACCGAGTTGTAAGTATGGGAATTCAGTTTTTAAGGGTTCGAGTTCGCGGATCCAGATTTCTGAGGCGGTTTGTGCGTCGAGGCAGGAGGAACCGTAACTACTTCCTGAACAGCCGTCGGGTTCGTTGAAGCCGAGAATCCAGGTGATGTTGCGGCCGGAGGAGATGAGGGATTTGATTTGGGTGGAGAAAGAGGTTGAAGATGAAGAGGAGGAGGAGTCTCCGCCGAAGAGCATCGGGACGAATTGGAGGGGAGTGTTGTCAAAGGTGCTGTTGGGTGTGGGTGACCAGTTGTAGTACCAGGTGAGATCTCCGGATGTCCAGTAGTGGTCGTCGGAGGATTCGCTGGTTTCGACGTATGCGAGACCGCGTTTGGCGGAGGTTGGGGCGGTTTGTTGGGCGAGGATGGGGGTGGTGAGGAGGGTTGCTGCTAGAGCGAGGGTGGTGGTGGTGCTGGTGGGTCGCATTGTGGGCAGATGGATTATCGGTTTTGAAGGAGGTCTTTTTGGTCAAGATAGACGGCGGTCTTGACGTGTATGATAGAATGGCTGGCTAATCTTACAAACCTCCTTTTTGTGAATGAATGCTTGGATGGGAGGAGGAATGAAGGAGAACTGGCTTCGAAACCACTCGCCAGACGGGTATGGAGATACAGATGAGAGAAACAGAAATTCCAAAAATCAAAAATCAAGAAGACGCGTAAACCGAACCAGAGTAAAGAACACCCATCTTGTTATTATCATCTGCCCTGAAGACACCCAAAAAAAAGGACCCAACTCATCGTCGTAAGTTTAAGACCGGCTTCGATCCGTTCCAGAGAAACAGAGGACAAAACTGGTGAGCTGCATGCAAGCACGTTTCTCTTGGCTAGCCTTGGGATACTTTCGGAGCGCAAAGGAAAAAAAAAGATAGGGAATTGACTCGACTCGACCGAAACTGATGAATAGATCTAGATTTTTTTTAGGCCATTTTTGGAATTGGAAGCGAGAGGCGTTTTTGGAATTCGACCGGAAAGAGTTTAAAGATGGAACCGAAGGAGCGTTTTGCGCCTTCTCGGCCTTCGGCACTTGTTTTTGGTGGTGGAGGCTATTGAAAGTATGTTTCGCCTACTACTTGTTGTTGGTGATGATGATGATGATGAGTCTTCTTGGGTGTATTATGGAAGTTTGTAGAAATTCTGGCTGGAGGTGCTCTATTGTTTGTTTATCGGCGGTCTGACGGGTGTGTTGAAGAGCTGAAGTCTTATTACACCCATGTCTACTATTCACGAGGAAAGAGCACGAGCCTCGCTACAGGCCGGCTTGGCAGTAATCCCTGCTACACTGCTGTATACCGAAGCCACCTTACTTCCAATAGCGTCCGTCTTCTTGTCTTGTTCACTACCACCGCCATCACCGCCATCACCGCCATCATCAACATCTACACCGCACCATCATCCACCCGCCGCTGCCTCCAGTTCATCTATCTGGCAAAAGCCTTCTAGGCAAGAATATCTGGAACCCACTATCAGCACACCGGTTGCCGGAAATAATCACAGCAGCGTGCCAAGAAGTCACACCACAGCCGCGGACCGAATGTCTCCTCCTGTGCGAGTCATCATCACATACAAGTTTCCTCTTTCTTGCCGTACGGGAAGCGTGCATGTTCTGCTTCGTACTCTGGAACATCAATCTGCGGGCGGAGACGGCATTTCCGTCGTGAACGAACGAGAGTCGCGGGTGAGGAAGGGAAACGGTCGTCTGTCGTTGATATCGACTGTCGCATGCGTCGACATGCTTACCTTAATACACTTGTCAGCCTCTTGGCTATTTCAGTGAGCTACTACCGCTTGTCCAAGCGAAGCACTGCGAATTACCAACCGATATTACTGTATTGCGCAGTTCCCAGGCAGACGAGGGACTTCATCCTGCTCGTACTGCTTGCTACGGAAGGCAGCGTGCTATGTCCTATTCAGCTATGCTGGCATACGTACTATAGCCTCAGCTGCCAAGTGCTGTCTGTAGCTGACGCTGCGGCAGCACGACTGGTATGCTTCGCTATGGCGATATCAAAGGAAATCAACAGCAGCTACTCGCTTACATTTCGCAGCGTCTCGGCCATTCAAGTGGGCTACCACCGCTGTCTAAGCAGACACCGCTATCCAAGCAGACACCGCTATCCAAGCAGAACGCTGCGAACTTTCAAAAGTACTACATTGCGCAGTTCCCAACAAGTCTATTGACTAAACAATGCTCGTACTGCTTGCTACGGAAGGCACCGTGCTATGTACTATTCAGCTGTACTGGTACACGTACCATAGCCCCAGCTGCCAAATACTGTTTCGAGCTGGTGCTGCGGCAGCACGCCTGATATGTATCTGCTCCATACTCTGGAACATCAGGAGCTTTCTACTGCAGGCGGACGGCGTACCCGTGAACGAGAGTCGCGGTCGATGGAGGACGTTCGTCGACGTCGCCTCCTTTGACACAATATCATATGCTTACACTTGGCAGCGTCTTGGTGATTCAAGTGAGCTACCACCGCTGTCCAAGCAGAGTTCTGCAAAGCTAAGTACTGTCACTCAGCTGTGCTGGTATGCGTACCATGGCATCAGCTGCCAAGTGATGTAGCTGATGCTGTGGCAGCACGCCTGGTATGCCTCACTATGGCGATACCCAAGGAAAATCAACAGTCGCTATGCTGCTGGTATAAGTACTGATCGTACACCTGCTATCTCATTTCTCCTCAGCACCAACCTTCTACAGCACTACAGCACTACCCAGCACACGCAGCTTCACCTTTCCTTCGTTCTATTTCTTCTTCACATATCAAACAGAAGTACCCAATCACTTTGCACAAATATGCAGTATTCCACCATGCTTCTGTCTGCTTTTGCAGCAACCGCCTGTCTTGCTGCTCCGGCGCGCCGCCAGGACGACGGCGCTTCTATTGACGTCAGACTGTCAAATCAAGCCATTGAGCTTGGCTCCGGGACCTCATTCGAAGAGGATCAGCTCCCCCAGACAAAGCCTCCAACCGGCTCTTCCGGCCCCTTCGACACTGTCGTGCTCGCACTCGGCCCAGACGTCGAGAATGCGGATCTCCGCTGCCAACTCCTCGATGCCAATCACGACGCCATCGCCATCGTTCGCAACGGTGTCACTCAAATCACATTCGCGGATGGCGGAAATCAAGCCCCCTGGACTTTCCTCGACGGCGCAACCGAAGTCAGCTCCATCGTCTGCGATCCCGACTTCAGCATAGAAGACGTCGCAGCCGCCGTTCTCGATCTCGACGTCCGCGTGCAACTCTCCGACGGCAACCTCGCTCGTCAGCAGGCCTTTGAGGAAGCAGGACTCGTCCGCGAGGAACAGGATTCGCCCGACGATGAGAGCCTCTTCAACACCGTCTCCCTTATCCTTGGCGTTGATGTTGTCAACCAGGATCTTCGATGTCAGATTCTCGACGTGGAGCGCAACCCGATCGAAGTCTTGCGCGCTGGGAACCTCGACACCACGTTTGCCAATGGTGATCCTTGGACTTTTGATGATGTTGCGGTTAGCACGATTATTTGCGACCCGGAGTTTGAGAAGGCTGCTTGAGGGATTTTTTAATGAGGGGTATGAGGGGTATGAGATATAGAGAGGGAGAGAGGGAGAGAAAAATAGAGAAGAAGCGAAAGAGAAAGAGGACGGAAGAAAAAATGCATGATTACTTGATTGAATGATCGACCCCTAAAGGTGCACACACTACACTACACACTGTCTTTATAATACCTAGTAGCAATAGAGGAAATGGTTGGGGCGTTTCTTTTTGGAGGGGTTTCCTTTTCGAATCTGTCTATATAGACTATAGATGAAATGTGTGATGATGAAATAACAAACGGTTTTTTGCTTCGTTGTTCACAAAAAAAGAAAAATCCAGATTTCTGGGGAGGTGGTAGAGTAGGTAGGTAGATAAGTCGCCGGAACAAAAAGTTCTACTGCTCTGTCCCCCCTGTCCGTATCTGCCTCTCTGTCCCTTTTCCTCTGCCTCTCTTTCTCTGTTCCCCCCTCCTAACTTCTTGTCTAAGATATATCTCTATCCATCGATAGGTATAGAGGAGAGAATGTCAACAGAATTAGGCCCTCTCTATAACACCTGAACTAGTGAGTAGAATTTGGAAGTAGGGTACCTACTATCTATTATCAGCTTGGATGTATATATATATATAAGAAGAAAATAAGAATATTTGAGGTTAGTATATACAAATTTCTAGAAAAGAAAAAAAAAGTATTGGTAGCGTAGCCGTTTTGTGGCCCTCTCCCTTTGAAGTTTGGAGTTTTTTCTTCAAGACATCGATTTGAAAGATTTGGTTAAATTGTCTTTTTCTTTTTATTACAGATTCCGATTTTTCTTTCCTTATTTTCGATCCAAAAACCATAAGAAAAAAAATAATCCCCCCCCTCCCTTCCTACCCCTAAAGACAAGAGAAATCCTACTCCAACTTAAACCCCCCTTGCCTCCTCGCCAAAAACCCCTCAGGATCCCTCAATTTCTGAATCTCCTTTAATCGCGCAAACGTCTCTTCCCCATAACTCCTCAACGGATTCTGATTAAACATAGCATCATTCATAAACAACGGACGATAGCCCACCGTTTCCAAATCCCCTTCCACATAATGCGTCGGAGCAACATTCGGATACATTCCCCTCGCATACACTTGCGCGGGCTCGGTGAGATTTGTCAAGACAGCGGCGGCGTCTTCGTCGGTGGAAGAGAGGAGCCAGGAGACGTTGTATTCCATAAACACTTTATCGCCGTGTGCGGGGTCGAGGCCGAGGAGGTTTACGCCGTGAGGGTTGTTGAGGGAGGCGTTGGCGAGGGTGGTGGGGATGGGTTGGAAAGAGAGGGAGAAGGCGTAATTGTCGAGTTCGGAGAATTGCGCGCTGCGGGAGCCGTTGAAGTAGCTGTCGAAAGTGTACGTGTAGAGATCGAGACCGCGAGGGCCGGGGAGGTTGGGGAGAGTTCCTGTGCGGATGAGGTAGCGCATTCCCGGGATGGAGAAGATGCTGTTGGAGTCGAGGAGGTCGAGGTAGCTGCGGGTTTTGGTGCGGGAGATGAGAGCGGGGATGGAATTGAATTCTTCGAGGATTTTTCCCGGGCCTGAAGGGGAGTTGTAGAAGTAGAAGACGACAAATACTTCGATGAGGCTCTCGACGGTGGAGGTGTAGGTGACGATGACGGCGGCTTTGGGGTCGTAGTAGTCGGATACGAGGTTGTGGGTGGCTTGGAGGAGGGCTTCCTTTTGGTCCATGGTGTAGATTTTGACGCCGCCCCAGACGTCTCCGATGGGGTAAGTGTTCATGACGAATTCGGTCACAATGGCGAATTGGTTGCCGCCTCCTTTGAGTGCGTAGAAGAGGTCGCTGTTTTGGTCTCGGTTGGCACGTGTCAGCTCTCCTGTAGCGGTGACGACTTGATATTCGACCACGTTGTCCGCTGTCATGCCCTGTCCCATCGCCATCAAATCATGTCAGCGCAGTGCCCCCTTTGGTACAAACCTCGTGCTCGACCGGTCACTCACATATTCGGTGCTGAGAAAGCTGAGTCCACCACCGAGTGTCAATCCTGCAGCACCGACGACTCCCAGGCGACCAGAGACCACTGCTCGGTTGTGGGGGTCCAAGGCTTCAGCAACGTCGATCCACTTGCATCCAGGCCCCACACGAGCATAGTTGTTCTCATCGAGAGTCGTGGTGGCCATGTACGGATGAGTGGCAATGAGAACGCCATCTCGGGAGCTACTATACCCAACATTGGGGTTGTGGCCACCGCCTGAGACAAAGCACTGGAGTGAGCTGAAATGTAACATTGGCCATGATGAGAAGAATAAGATTCTACAGCTTCGTACCCTTGATGCCCCATGGTGCCGTGGGGTACTTGTTGAGCGTCACGACAGCGAACTGTATTTCTTCTGCAGTCTTCGGGAAGAACATGCATGCTGGCTTGTTGTCCGCGTTCGCCAATGACCAGTAGTCGGTGAGGGTCTCGGTATAGATGATGCCAATGGGCAGGTTGGAGAGCTCGACGATACTGTCGGCGACTTGCTCCGGGTACTCGGCTTCCTAAGGCACATCAAGAGACAGATATTAGAAGACCGGCTCAGGAGCCAATGGCAGTGGCATTTCGCTACACTGATACTCACCAGAGCCCTGCAAGCAGCCGTTGTATCTGCATTGGGATCAGCTAGGCAGAGTGAAGCTGCAGACAGCAGCAGAACGGCCCATCGAGGAGCGAAGGTCCTAGACATATTGTCCAATATTTTGACTTTTTCCTCCCGTGTTTCAATCTTGCTGCAGGTGAGGCACGTATGAGGACTGAGCACATCGATCGCGTTTGAACGTGAAGGAAAAGGAAACACTTAATACAGGGTCTACCGCGTCTCGTCGACCCATTGACGTGGCCACTAAGGGGTGTCAGACCGGCGCGCGTATTTGCACAATCCACAGCATCTTTGTGCATCGGAGGTTGGGACTAGTCCCGTAGGAAACCATTGGCAGGTTTGCAAGGGCTGTATGTAGTAATTTAGCTAAACCGTAGGCCTCAATGCAACGGCCCGCTCCTGCTATGTCACATTCGGATGTGCGAGGACGCAGTTGACCGGCAGGTCCAGGGGCTGAATGACCAGCGGGGAGACATGGAAGATATGGGGGTTTTCAGACGAAGCAGTGCCATTGAGAATTGCGAATTGATGGTCCGGCTCGCACAGGTGCCTTGCGCTCATCAGTCTTGAGTCTCCTACTCCAACCAACATTATATTATCGCAAGGTGCAAAGCATATGCCTGCTCGATCTTGGGCTTGTTTCAATAGCGTCGCGTACGTTTGCGGAGGCGACTAGTCCGGGTCTAACGTCGACGGTGGCTGTGAATGCTTGCGGCAGTAATCACAATAGTGACAATACCTCCTAAATAGGGCTCATGCTGCTCTCGGCCAATTGTGAATAGTGGAGGGTCGGCTATTTGGACGCTACGCTGACGGTCATCAATGAGGCCGATGACAGCCCGCAGAGCGCAGGATTCTGGCGGGGCCTCAGCTGAATGCTGCTGGCCAATTTTGGACCTATGTTATTAATTGTTTTCATGTGAAAGAGTGCTCTCGATCCGTGCACCGGTCAAGACCCATATTCTGGCAGGTCTCGACCGGAAGGAGTGTATATGTGTGTGTGGAGGTGGGGAACAAGTGTGATGGACTGATGGTGGTGCAAAGATCGCCAGCGAAAAGTGGGAGAAATTAGAATTATTTCGACTCGCACTTGGCACTGCTCGTACCGCACCGTACCGCACCGCGCCGTACCGTCTTCCCGGTCGGCTGCTCGATCCGCTGGCCAGGGTTCTTGCTTGGCTGTTATGTCAATCTTCCTCGTCTCGACTACCACTTTCTTCCTTTCCTTTCACATCACGACCCGACGACCGCCACAACAATCACGACCACGCAAGCTGGAGTGTCATCAGATCCTCGGATGCAAGGCGGCGTATGTCTATGCCAGTCTTCTCTGTCACCATCAACGGTCTCCAGGCGATGCTTCAAGGACCACCACTAACGCCCGCCTACACGCACCGGGCAGCCTGATTAACAAATGTCTCCTCATGGGCTTGAACCAAGGTGGACTAAGGTCTATATTAAGCTCAGAGGTCGAAAAGATTTGATACGTACGGAGCACTGCTTCCCTGGCGCTCGCGAGCCACCATGAGCGAAGTGCACATGAAGAACACCCTTAAATATTGCTCGACTTCCAATTTAACTACAAAGAATGGCAATCCGCAGTCCTCAGGTCACGAACGTTTCTTACTCGGGGTTGATCCTGGGCAAAGTGCAGAATGTTGTTTCAAGGGACATTCTTGGTAAGTCTGCTTTCGACATGATGAGTGCCGGCATGGCTCAGCTTTCAAGGTTTCCTGCCAAAGCCTAGCAGCAACGCTACAACATTGCATTCATGAAGCTTGTGTAGGTCTGTAGCATACGGCGGTGAAGGCATAACAGCCAACTCCATGCCAACTCTGGTACTCTTCTAACGCGAGCGAGCGGAGCGTGATATCAAGGCCAATTAAGCGCTAAAACCTTGTTATTCAGCATTTCATCACCGAATCCTCTGCGCCTCTTCCTCCCGCTTCCTGCTCTCCCAAGGCATTGACAAGCCCCATTTCCTTCCAGACGTTGAGCTTGACCAAAGCTTGCATATGGCATCCGCCAACTGGGTGACACAACACTTCCTGCGGACCCTCCATGCACAATAGTGCCTAGACCGTGTAATCATGGAGAATTTCAACAACCCGAATCCGTTCGCGTGTGATGCACCACGGGATCCGGAGGGCCACAACACGGACAGTCACGACCATGCATTATCACCGACTGCGACAGCAAGAGTACGAAGTCGGAGCACGGATAGCAGGTCGAGTGGCAAGCCCAGCACGAGCAAGCCTGCGCCAAGTTCTGACTCCATAACTGAACATCCTCATCGTGATAGGTTCAAGACTGCCGTAGACGATCTACAGACTGGAGTCGTCGACAGGGTCAAAACCGTCGGGCATAGGCTTCATCTTGACGGCGTTCACGCCCATGGAGTCACCAACATCTTGAATCCAACTACCATCCGCATGGACGTACGCTACCAGAGCGATTCAAACTCCAGTGACGATGGCCAGGTACACGAGTCACAGGAAACCTCTCTCCTCTGGCGAGCGCGCGATAATCGCAAGGGCAGGAACTCCATCGCTGTGCCGACATTGCCTGTCGATGATGGCAATGACGGTTCAATTTTCCCCGCAAGATATACGCCACGAATGAGTTCGAAACTCAGTGACATTGCCCACAATTTATATAAAATGGCGACCACTTTTCCCTACTGGGACATGAGTTTCTGGTCAGGTTCCTCGTACACGATCGGATCCGCGCTCTTCGTAGTAGACGGCGTATTGGCGTGGGGACCTGTAGCCTTCGGAGAGGATTTCGTGTCATCTTCAGCGCAAAAGTATGGCGGTCCTCTGTCGTTCTTCATCGGTGCCCTCTTCTACCAAGTAGGCGCTGTCGCCGCATATTTGGAAGCAGTCAATGATGGCTCATTCCACGGCTCAGCGATGCGAAGATTTCTCGACAGAGATGAAGATGGATCGAAGAAATTGTTGGACCACAAGATTCACGACTTCCTCCGCCGTGTCAAACCTCACCGGCCTCATCAGAATCCCGACACCAAAATGCCCGAAGTCGATCCCGAAGCAGGCTGGAAAACGAAAGAAGAACGTCTCCTTCGCCCCGGCTCGATCTATCCCGATGGGAAACTGCCCGCACCGCGTCGAGGAGGCGTAGATCTTGGAGGTGACCAGACGACTCCCACCAGTACATACAACACCTGGAGATGGTGGCCCACATGGCGCGCTCTCCGCGAACACCACGTCTACGAAATCGGCTGGCTCGCCTGCACGATCCAACTCTTCGGCGTGACATTATACGGCGTCACCGCCATCGTCATCCTCCCCGGAATTCTCTCTTCCCTCCAACCCTGGCAAGAACTCGCCGCGTACTGGATCCCCCAAGTCATCGCGGCCTTGTGCTTCCTCATCGCCAGCCTCATGTTCATGTTTGAAACGCAAGAAAAATGGTGGAAACCCGAACCTACCGTCTTGGGCTGGTGGATCGGAGTCTGGTCGACGGTGGGAAGTATTGGATTCGAATTCATCGCCTGTTTTGGAATTAAAGCTTTAGCTAGTCGTGGAAATGGTGGTGACGAGGGTCATTGGGCGGAATATCAGTCGGATTTGGCGACGACATGGGGCAGTTCGTGTTATTTGATTGGGAGCTTTTTACAGTGGTATGAGGCTTTGAATAAGAAACCTGTTGAGGAGTTGTTTTTGGAGCCGGGGGAGATGAAGAGTTGTAGGATACATCCGATATGATGATATTTTTGTGTGCACCTATGCGTGTGTGTGTGTGTGTGTGTGTGGGCTTCAGAAGTGTCTTCTTTTGTGCCGTTTTTAAAGCGCTCTAGTTGCTAGTAGTACCTAACGTTTGTGAAGAACGGCCTTGTTGTCGAAGGTAAATGCCTATTACAGAAAACCTCGATTATCCGAGACCATATATCGCTTTAGGACAGCGACGAGTCCGAGTCAGTTGGACGAGAGAAGTTTGTCCCCTACGTGGAAGTTGCGGCATTGCAATGTTAGACCCAAGTGGATCAATCTCCATAGACTACATGGATACAGAAACTTGTAGAGTGCGCCATACTCCGACAAACTGCCTATGCGCCCCCACCCCAACCACCCGCACCAATGCCAAGGTTCACTTCTTCTTCTTCCTCACTATAGTCTCACCCGCAGCCTCCCTCGCCGCCTGCTGCGCCTTCCTCATCTTCACCCTCTGAGCCCTACTACCACCGAGCTTCGGTCCGCTCGATGCCGGCTTCTCGCCTTTCGTGCTGGGTGGTATGCGAGGTCCTCGCCGGGCTCGCTCGCCCACTTGAGCCAGGAACTCGGCCTTGAATGCTGCTGCGACGGCTTCGTCGTTGTCGACGCCAGGTTCGTTGGGAACCAAGTGGTTCTTGACGGTGCTGTGCGCGTACATTGGCACGTGACTTTTACTTTCACCGAGAATCTCGTCGACCATGGCCTCTCGAGCTAACTCGCCGGGATCCTTTTGGCGCTGGCGACGAGGCGGCTTGTTGGTTCCTCGTCTGGTGTTTGGTCTGGACTTGTCGTTGTAGGGGAGGTTGTTGGCGAGAGTTTCTTTGACCACCGGTGCGCTACTCGAACTCGACTGCGCGATTGTGTCGTCGACGTCGTCGTCGATACCAGTTTGTGTCGTGGTGGGAATCGACGCGGTATAGCGGAGCTCAGCCAGTTTCGACTCTACATATGCCGTCCTGCGCTGTTAGCACTGACACCAAGAGTCAAATTCACGCGAGAATGGTTGGTCATACAAATGTCGATCTTCCACTACCACCGCAGCCTTTTCCGTTGGCTTTGTGAATCGATCATGAGGTGATGGCTCCTCCTCATTGTTTTGCGTGGGCACCAGGGCAGTCTCCACGACGGTGGTGGCGTCCGGCCCTTGCTGCTGACTGCCCGTTGTGGAGAATCCGATGCCATGCTTTCTCATGGCAGGCCTTTTGACGGTTGACAAGAGTCCCTTGGAGTTGTCCTCGCTGACATCGACTCCGGTGTCCTGAGGCTCGATTCGTGCTGCTTCGTCCAGGTCATCCAGGTTGCGCTTTCTGATCATCTTTCTTCGCTTGTTCGCTCGAAATACCACATCCGGAGGTGCGTCAGAACTTTGGTCTGCCATGGCTCACACCCAGTGTTCGGCGCGATATGAGTCCCAGAGGCGAGACGATCGGTATGCTGTGTGAAGCGTGTACCTCACGTTGTTACGAGCACGGGACTCGTGATGTTGACACCAGAGTGTTGTTGATGCGCCGCCGCCGCGCAAGCCGGCAGTTGGCAGTCGGCAGCGGGGTCGGCTCGTGGCGTACAGCCAGATGTTGGTGATTCTTTGGTGACTCTGCTAATCGCTGTCAAATAGCTCGACTTTGCGTCGGGGCACGCTCTGGCTCCGTGTATGGCTCGGGGAGTAAGAACCTTAGGTGAGGTCGTAGTCTATCAAACACGATGTTCCATCACACACAATGTGTCGATGTCTCACTGGCTACCGGGAAGGTGGACAGTGGCGAATGCCAAGCCTCAACAGCCTTATGTAAGATAGTTCTACTGGTATAGAACTATTCTAATTAGCTCCTTTATAAGTTAGCCTATGGTAGCATAAGCACCTTCATTGTCCTTCTCCGCCCAAGCCCAGTCTATGCATTCGCACATTCCATATCGTTATGATTGATCATCTGTCTGCGTTATGACGCGCCAACGGAGCCTTTTGCACAATTCCCGCCGGGGAACACGGAGTCGTGATGGCAATACACGGATAGCTGATTTCTAATCACAAAGAGCTCTCGGATCGCCTTTACCGTGTGGTCGCAAAGGTTGGGCGAAGATAGTTCTTCTAGTGGAAGGCGGGCCACATCATGCTGTCAAGTACATCACTCCACGTACATGTATATGTACATGTAGTCGCTTTCACCACAGAAGCAAGTAGGCGTAGGTCAGCAATACACAGCAATCTTGTGATACCTTACATCTACAGTATACCTCCGTACTCGCAATCGTGGCTTTTCGTGCTACCGTCCGCAGGATGACCAACTACAACATCGACATCGTGAGCGACACGGTCTGCCCGTGGTAAGTTGCCTCTGATGCTTCGGCTGGCCCAAACAGGAAAACTGACCAGAGGCTCTCAGGTGTTACGTCGGCAAAAACAGACTCGAGCTCGCCATCAAGCAGCACAAGCAGACCAACCCGGACGATACCTTCACCACCACATGGCACCCGTTCTACCTCAACCCGGATGCGCCAAAGAACATTGACAAGCAGGAATACTATGCCAAGCGCTTCGGCGCTGAGCGCACAAAGGTCATGCAGGGCCACCTCGGGAGACTAGGCAAGCAGGTGGGCATCGACTTTGCCTTTGGCGGCAAGACGGGCAATACTCGAGACAGTCATCGTTTGATCCAGCTGGGTTTGACCCACGGGAAGGAGCAGCAGACGAAGGTCGTGGAATCGCTGTTCAATGCGTACTTTGAGAACGAGCAGGACATAACCGACTGTGAGGTCCTGATCGCACGAGGCGTCAAGGCTGGTCTTCCAGAGCAAGAAGTTCGAGATTGGCTCGAGTCGGGAAAGGGTGGTGCGGAGGTGGATCAAGAGGTTGCAAAGGCCCAGTCTGGCTTCATCTCTGGAGTGCCCAACTTCACCATCAACGGGAAGTATGAAGTGCAAGGCGCAGAAGAGCCGGCATCATTCATTCAGATCTTTGAGGCGATCAAGGGTCGTGGTGACGGAGGTGGGATCAGCAATGGCGGCAACACATGCTAAGTTAACCGTACTCCTGTTGGAAGGGACGGGGGACTGGTTGGAAGTTGGGGAGAAGCACGACAGAATCAGTGCATTGATGAGAGAGAGGCTACCAGCGGCGCTGTAGTTTCTCAGCATGGACGCCCGGAACCGGCTGTAAGGTAGCGAGCAAGCGTTTGTTTATAAGCAGTTTTCACAATACCATGTATCCCGTTTCGTAGATGCGGGAGCCAGTCTCTCTGTCGATTCACTCGTCACGTTCTTGGGTTTCTGCAAGTTCGTCTCTTGCAGTGATGTGCGAATGAAAGATTCGCCCACGCCTGCCAAGTACAGTATCGAGCGGATTCGGAGCCGGTTTCGATATACACGTTGCCAGTCGTCTTTCAGAAGTCAATCGCGATGCTCGAGGAACATGGCTGTGATCAAGCACCCAGACCACACTGGAGACTTCAAACTTCAGCATATAGAAATGTGCTAGATTCCGCAATGATGACAGAAGTGCGCAGGCGAGAGGGTGCCCTCTTAATCTCGAACACTGCTATCAGCATCCCGGTACAAATCCTCCAACGCCACATGCTCCGCGTCCATTGCCATCACATCGTTGTCTCAATTAGTGACTCGCTTCCATGCTATATTCAGTGCCTTCGACATTCATCTTCTTACTTCCCAGCCATCCAGCCAAATTTGCTCAGCCTCACTCTTGCGGCAACGCCAAGAACAACCAGCACACTCGCGACGACCACAGCCCATAGCTGGATCTTCATCACATTCACGTTGTATGTCGTATAGGTCGCTGCACAAATCGTTGCCAGCATGACCACAGTCGTGATATAACCCCCCACTCTGTGATACTTGTACAAGCTCTTCGCATTGGCTTCGCCCCCATACAGCCCGGGAGTGAAGTATTGCGTGAAGCCCACAAGCACTTGCAGAATTACAAGAATGTATGCAACGAGTCCAAGTCTCGCGTGAGCTGATTCAAAGTGTGTCCCATTGTGTGAGATCTTGTTGTACTCAATCACGACAAGGCCAGCGATGGCTGCGAGAACTCCGATATCGTTCAGAGCGGCGTGAGCGTACGTGCCTTCCTTTTTCTGCTGGGCTGTATGAGTGGGCTGCACCACAAGTATGGCTTGGATGAGCAGGAGGAAGCCGGCGGAGTTGAGGAGCTATGGCGAACAGAGATGTCAGTGAAGTCGTTCTGCACAAAGTGGATGATGGCTTTCATACCGGATGTGCCGAGAAGAGGATCAAGTCGTTAGAAAAGACAGAGCCCCATACGATGGCTGCAATCTGTCTGTGTTAGTCCACAGTCAATCGAGGAGCATCCAGACAGCTTACTATCCATGCGCCGGCCTGGGCGACAACAGCGGTACCTGAAGCCATGGTGAGCTGACTTGTGCAGAGATGGAGCCGGTGGAGAGAGAAAGAAGAGCTATACCCAGTACAAAATTGTGATACAGTGGCCTGCCCCCCGGTAAGCTTGCATCTCCTCTCTCGCCCAGCAAAGGTGCTTCATCACTCGTGTCCTCTCTTCTCAGTGAAGCCATATTGTTCCCTCTCCTTGTCCTTCAGGTCTCAGGTGTTCTCTTCCACTATGCCTCTCCTCTTTTGACCTAATATTACTGCTGTCCGCCGAGAAGACTACCCGTGGCTGAGAGGAGATCTGATAACAGTGGTATGGCGTCTGCAGCAGGCCGGAAGGAAGTCTGAGTCGGATCAGATAGTGCGAGAATGGGGACGAAACCTTCTAGTTAAGCTGGTTCAGGTCTGTTCTGTAGGTAGGCGTAGCCAGGTTGCAGGTGACTACGATATACTTCCCATATGTAACCGCGTCATCAACTTCCAATGCGAGAGACAGGGAGCAGACCTGCAACACCCGGACAGCATGTTGTATTATTACGTCTTCGATGTCCCCTCCTTCTTGAGTCGCACACAAACAGCACAGCGAGGCGCCAATCGCATGCTCTGAATTGATCAGCTGGCAAGGTTCGCGGAAGATCGGCACTAGACGGAGGCGACGCAGGCGAGGGAGCTGCGGGCAAGCTGTCGCTGTCGACCGAGCGGTGGGGGCGGTGGAAGGGGTGGGGGCGGAGATGAGGGTTGGAGCCTGAGGCATGTATACGGCCTGAGGCAGACACACGGCCTTCTTCTCATCTTAACCGGGACCTTGTATTGGCAAAACACACCTCACCTCTCTTATGTGTATGGGTATGTCACCATCCTCTCTTCCTCGCTCTCGAGTCTCATCGAGCCACGTGCTAGGTCACAGCCTGACGACGGCGACATGTCTTGGTGGTACTGTACGCTGGCATAGACGATTCGGTCATGTCTAAGAGGCTGCTATCGAGGAACAAACACGCTCTGGAGTGAAGGTGATAGAGACTGCTACTACTCTCCCAGAGCCGATCAACACCGAATTATTGCCTCTGAGAGCCCTACAAGCGTCAGAGTGGCACTCATAGTGCGACCACGTCCCCGGAATACCTACATGTAGGTACCTGACCTAGAGGCTAGTAGACGACGGCTGCCAAGCACGTAAGCACTTGACAAGCCTACAAATCAGCACTTGAAGCAAGCTTCCATTACCAGGCAATTGAGCATCTTCACTTGGAACCCGACGACAGTCTCTGTCTCGGCGGACCTCCGGATTCCGGAGAGCCTTCGCATACGAACATTATACTGTTGATGCTTCATCGATTCGCCCAGATGACACTTACTACACAGCGATCGGTCTGTGTCTTCCACCGACGAAGCTCCATCATCAACCCCTGGCCGAAAGGAAATATGGACTTCAGGCCGTGCCCGTTACGCTACCAAGAAGAGCAAAGCTCCTAAACTAAGGATTTCCAAGGCATAGTTCCAACTTCCAAGTTCTACTGGAGGTAGCAGGAAGTATCGAGAAAACGACTATTTGAGCAGTAGAGCTCCCTAGGGGCGACCTTCATTGCAGCGATTGCGATGATGAACAGCTTACCAAATTCATCTGCCACCAGCTGAATGTGCGTGTAGTAGCCCTCTTCTAGCAGCGGGATGCCGGGACAAGCTTCGAATATGCGAATGATATGGTCTATAATCACATATCTAGAAGCGCGAGACAAGACTAGTCGTACGCCAATGTCTTTTCGGAGAACGAGGACTCACCATCAGAAGGCAAGGCTAGCAGCAGGGGTTTCCTTCTCCCGAACCAATTTCTTGCCGTCGAAACTCCCATTCAGTCTCTAAGAGCTACTACTATAGAACGGAAAAAAAATTGAACGAAATAAAGGCACGCTCCGGCATAACTCAGGTCTACCATCTTAGTCTCAAACAGCAAATGACATGTTACCACCAGGACCTGGAGCGGCTGTTATGGAAGGAACTCGCAATAATCTCCCTGCTATGTCCCCATTTCCCTCGCTCTCTCCGGATATGAGGTAGATGAGGTATATAAGGCATACCTTAGACATGTGTATTGATAACTTCCAAAGACAGAATTATCCAGGCAGCCCAAGACCCACTACCTAATCAACTCATCTCGCCCTCTCGCCAACTAAAGCACTCATCCTTCAGCATCATCATCATCATCATCACCATGTGGGCCAAATCCTTCAACAGCGCGGTTCTCGTGGCTGCAATGGCCACGTTCCTCATGGTCCTACCTGCTTCAGGGATCGAATTCGGATGTGCCTCGCAAATCCACTGCAAGACGGATTGCGACTGCCCCACCAACTGGAAGGGTGAATGCCATGTCAACTCGTGTTACGAAGGCTGCTGTTACTAAATGGGCGAGGTGAGTGCTCTTTGATGATGGCCCGAACCCGTTCCTTGGTATTGACAACAGAATGCTAATGGGTGTTTGATAGGTGGTTTGCTGACCACGTAGCGCCACCCTTGCGCTTCGAGATGACAGTGGGGAGAGGAAGTATTCATAGTGTTGTCCGTTCACTCGCGGGCTGCGAAAGTGGAACCAATACAACGCAGCCGGGCTGGGGTTGGAAGGGTTTTGCGATGAATTGGAAGTAATCTGCGTATCGCCATCGGGCTTTGGAGGAGGCGGAGAAGGACGAGGTTTCTTGAATTTGGTTCATTGGTTCTGCTAGGATTTTGGTAAAGGGAGCGGATTGATTCGGTTGCCGCGTGTTTATCGCATCGTCTTCTTCACACCTCGAATCCCTTTCCAAGCCTGATTGTCTCTCCCCCACCATACCATAATGTTCCTTTCCTGAAATCCAGCCCCTTTTCCTCACCAACGACCCATTCACTGCCTCTGTCTCTGGTATTCTGGCCTGGCTTTGGCCAGAAGGTCTTCCTCAGCCATGTGTTGATATTCTCGATCTTGCTCACCAAGGTAGCCACTTTGATTGGATCTACGTTTCCATCTGAAGTCTGGAAATCCGATTTATCGATGAAGCGACCAATCGTCAAGTGTGCTGAAGGGATCACATATCTGCTCGCAATTTTGACGCCAGAGGCTGAGACTAGATTGAACAAATCTCGACGAAGGTGGTGATAGGTATAGCTGTCGTTCTGGCCTTCTCGTGGAAGTTCTTTTGATGGCTCACTTGCAGCAGGAAGCCATGACAGAGCAAGTGCCTGAGCATCGAAGCTCACCATGGGCTTGACCAGCCTGCATCTGTGATTGAAAGTATAGTCTGTGATGGCCTCCGCATGTGGTCGGATCTGCTCAACCAGCGCATCGATTTCTGGTTCCGTCAGGGAGTGCGTCACCTCGAGTGCTGTCATGTGTAGACTCGTCTGCGGCATCAGCCAGAGATTCGGAGCGACTGTCTTTAGCTCCTCTTGAAGCTCTGCCACCACTGCTTTCACGTTCTCGGTGGGACGAGCCCAAAACACAAGACAATGTCGAGGATCTTGGTAGCCCTGGTGCTGTTGGGGATCTTCCAGCTTCGCGAGGATATCATCGACAGTGACGCCGGGGAAGTCGTCAGCGAGCAGCTTTTCTTTCTGCTGAGCCGTGCGATTGCTTCGGTGATTGTCATAGCGGCGTTGAATTTCAGCTTGATCGTTCTTGCATGACTCTATCAGGTCGTGATAAGGATTATCGGTCTGATTCACGCTTGGCGATCCTCCTGACAGGTCCTCGAAGGTATAGTAAGATGCCATTGCCTAGGGTTTGCTGGGTTACCGAAGTCCTGTTTTTGTCAGTCTATACGTACACTGTGAGATACAGGATACCCCGTCATTGCTACCCTCGCCTGAAGGTACCTAGGCGAAGATACCTTACCCGGGCACTCCATATTCGATATGTGCCAACCTCGAGCTCTCGGTACAGCAGTAATATCAACGAGGTGATGTGAAGACGGAGTTATACTGACCTGCTACGGTGTGCTGTCTGCGCTGTTGTAGTGAAATATGTTGGCGCGGAGTGTTCGATGAAGAGACGATGATGAGGTTATTGAGGTGTGAGCAGGTTACGCCAGTCGAAGCTTCGATGCTCACATGTTGAGGAAGTGGGGCCTTCGTTGAGTTCACGTACTCCAAGATGGACTAGACTACATGGAATAGCAGTGTTCAGATCACATCCATATTCAGTAAGGTATTGTCAGAAGCAAGTAACGAAACCTGACCAGCTTTGTCAGCACATCACGTCGGATCTTCCATTTTGGCAGCAATGGAGAGCACATGAGGACACATGGAGAATCGTGAAAATCTGATCGTGACGTCTTTGAAGGCATTCGAACTGTACCGCCTCAAGTACACACATCCGCATCCGCATCAGCTGCAGGGAATGACACGAAATGCGCCCAAGCACCACCCACAGCAAGTAACAGCACGCCCGAAAAATCCCACCATGAGTCCTAGGGCGTACCCATTTTGCCCATCCTTGGTGAACCTCTGATTTGTGGCATGCTTCGTGACTTTTTAATAAAGAATCGGCTGGGTATGCGTCTATTGAGCGGCTGGTTCCTCCTCGTCCTCGCCAGTAAGTGCGTTGCGCTTCTGGGTGATACGCTCTTGTCTCCTCTCGCGGGCAGCCTTGGTCTTCGCACGCTTGGCGTCCATCTCTGCCTTGAGCTTCTCCTCACGCTGCTTCTCGGCCTTGGCCTTGTGGATCTGTGATAATCACAGTCAGTATATGGATTGCAGTCCACCAATGGTGACCACGTGACAAGGGCGTCATGGATCTGGGAGGGGCTGAACTTACGTGTTCAACAAGAGCACGCTTGTGCTTGAAGGTGTTACCCTTGCTCAGGTGGTAGAGCTCGTGGTAAAGGTGCTTGTCAATCTTGCCGGCAGCACGGTACTTGACCAACAGGCGGCGGAGCACACGAAGGCGGCGCATCCACACGACTTGACTGTACGAGGTATCAGCGACTGCCCTCCTGAACCAATTCCTCCTTTGATTTGATTTCTCCGCTCCAATATCTTTCTTGTCACACCTTGCGCCATTCGTGTATCTGATCTTCACCCAGGGATCTCGGTGCAGACTTACGTTGGCATACGCGCATCAGCAGTACCCTTCCTCTTACCGAAACCACGGTGTCTTCCAATGCGGCGGGCGGCAGTCAACTCTCGGGCACGGGCACGCGAGTGCATGGTGACTGGCTTGCGGATGATGAGGCCATCTGCAATCAGTTTGCGAATGGTCTGGCGGGAGTTGGCGTTGGAGATCTCGTTGACCTCATTGGGGTCGAGCCAGATCTTGCGCTTTCCTGCACCGGTGACGGAGGCCGCCAGGCGCTTCTGGGTGGTGAGGTTGACCCTACAGCAGCCATTGTGTTAGTATCATGTTTCGATATGTCGTTCTGCCGGTGCCAGTGCGAGTGGAGAGGAGAGGAGAGGAGTTGTGGACGTCGGAATCGGGGGAGCGCGGTGGAAGCGCCAGTCGTGATATGTGCGTTCCTGATGTACGGCATCGTGGTCGTACTTACATCTTGACGTCGTTGGGTGGTGATGGTCCGGGTGATAGTGGCAGAGAGCAAGCAGCAAGCGTCGTCGTTTGGAGATGTCGAGCAAATCGTCGTGTGTTGGCTTGGCACATTCGATTTTAGCGTTTCTGCCTCAGGCTTGCGGGGAAAGTGGCGAACCAACATCAATATCAAACATGGCGGGGACAGCCGCTGTCCATCCGCAAGTGAACGCTTCTTTGCTCGTTCCATCCTCCATACAGGTATGTACACAGTACATGGTCATCCAGTCTTCCAGTGCCATGCAACGAGTGCTATACCAGGAATTGTAGACAAATCGCCTTCGGCTTGCTTGAGACAAAGGAAGTTGTTTCAGAAGATAGTACAGCGAGGCAACGCAGCAGTCTATACGCAAGAATGCACGGCATGATACCAAGTTGTGAGTGTGACAAAGCTCATACATTACGAAACCGCGGGCGGGGGTGTTCATTGTTATCTTGAGCTGCATGAGAAGGAAACATGAGACCGAAATTGAAGGCTCAGGTCATATATCAATCAATATGTGGGCATAGCGAGGAAGCAGCAGCAGATCAGATGAATGACGTGAGGCAGACCATAGACTACATGTATCTCGTCGACCAGTAACCACCAGTACAGCGGATCTCGCAGCGCCCGGCTGAGGCGTCTTACTCTGTCACGTCGTATCGTTGTGATCGTTTAGACGTCCAACAATCTGCATAGCTAGGGCCTGGAGTAAGACGTAACAAGCAAGATTTTCTGGGACACACGCTGTAGAGATCAGATAGATCTGCATTCGGAGCTAACCCGAGCATTTAGCAACCTAGCAATTGTGAAGGACTCGCACGGCCGTCTAGCCTGCAATCGTTGTCAATGTCGGTTCTTCATCAAGTCTATTGTCGTGTTTAGGGGTATTCCCCAAGCACGACCAATTA
Source organism: Sphaerulina musiva SO2202 (assembly GCF_000320565.1). NCBI lineage: Eukaryota > Fungi > Ascomycota > Dothideomycetes > Mycosphaerellales > Mycosphaerellaceae > Sphaerulina > Sphaerulina musiva. Next base: position 1,193,468 of record NW_016017387.1, on the reverse strand, counting down.
CATCAATCATCCATGGTTAATGCAGTAAATCAACGGGTGTCACACTAGTGACCTATCTCGGAGATATAGATCACCTTGGACGCATCTAGGTCATAGAGCTAGACACCGATGAGGACATTCTGCAGATCAAGACATTGGCAACCAGTTTTTGAAGGCGCTCTAGACACGCGGTCGTCGAGTTCATTGCAGGCCGGGAAGCCCCTTGCGGCAGTGGCGGGTTGGAGCACTCAATATCATGAGCACTGGAGTTTGAGTGGGCATAGACTGCTTGATCATATCTGTATATCTCTTCAAGCCATCTGCCTGCCTCAGAACAGCCCCAGCAAGTCCTCATTCGTCTTTTTGGCTCCACCGTTGAGCTGCGTCGGCGCTGACGGGGGTTGATCGTTCATGCTCATGCCCGCGAAACCATTCATTAGATCATTGCCATCAGCGCCACTAGCGTTGGCAGGTGTTGGGTCGCCACCGAGACCCATGAGATCTTCGAGGCCGCCTCCCATAGTAGGCGAAGTAATTGCAGGACTTGCGACTCGTTGGGGAGTGCCAGCTAGGCCTTCCAGGCCCGATGCTCCAATACCCGGGGCTCTTTGCATAGACGCAGGTGCAGCACCATCGAAGTCGATGTCGAGCAGATTCTCGGCGTTGTTCTGTCCCGATGGAGCAGTGGTGCCTGCAATGGCAGCCGACACTGCCGCTGCGGCGATCGGATTCTCCTTGGCGTTCTGCTTGGCTTCTTCGATAGCCTCCTCCTGTAAAGCCGAGCTTCGACCGGCCCCCAGGAATGCTTTGGGTGGTTTGTGATAGACTGATGCGAGTGTTGATAAGTTCGGAAGTAGCTGTTCGAGTAATGGGCCTGGAAGTTTCGGTATCGTCGATGTGATCTGGGGCCTTTGTGCAAGCACAATATTCTTAGCGATCTGAGGATCCGATGAAAGCAGCCGCCAATAGATGTAGGCTCTGTCGCGCACATCGGGGTTATCATTTTCTGCTGTTGCTGCTTGTAGGACCTTCTGCACCAATCCTTGCGCCTGATCTGGCTTCTTCAAGAAGAGCTTGACGACAGCAGTCAAGATCTGGAGTTGTGTCTAGAAAGAATGTTAGCAACGCCGTCATGTGTACTTTGCGTGTATTCTTACCTGTGCAAACTCCTCATTGAAATCTTCCACGAACCCTTCCAAAATGTCACCAGCATTGGAGATTTTCTCGGCATATTCGCCAACAATCCAGATCAAGCTTCCTCGCGCCTTTGGGTCGTCTAGGTCGTCAATACATTGACACAGCGTAGGGATGATGCCTTCGTATCCTGGGTATTTGCGGAAGATATCCTTGATGACAACTATCACTTCTTGCACAACGTAGCCGACCTTGGTGTTAATGAGCTCGAGCAGGACGTTGACGGCATTTTCTGCACATTCCTCAATTTTGATTGCAACCTGGCCTATCGCACGAACTGCTTTTCGCACGAAATCGACGTCAACCTCGACGGCGTACTCCTTCAATTCGGCGAGCAATTGGTCCACATTGCTGGAATTTGCTATTCGTACCATGACCTCCAACTTCTGTAATTTGAGGTAAGGTGGGTCATTGTATTTGCAAAAGAAGACTCGCATTTCCTTCTCAAGAAGCTCGGGTTGTTTTTGCAGTAGCAGATCAATATTACGCAGCGCCACGTATTGCACTTCAGGCTGACTGGAGATCAGGGTTACCAGAGGTGGTGACATCTTCTTCAGGTACGTGGCATGTAAGGCGGCATTCTCAATGTATTGCATGTGTAGGAAGACGGCTTTGACAGCTGCGAGAACAACAGACGGGTTGACGTGCTGAAACTGCGGCACTACTCGTTCGCAAACATGCTCGGCCTCTTTGGCATCCTGGGGTTTGTAGTTGGCCAACGTTTCCAGAATCGTGATACGTCCCCATTCCGTGCACTCATTAAGAGCAAGAAGCAGTTTCTTGAGAGTCCGTGCTGTCACCACCAGTGCATTGGTTTCGGGAGCAGCTTCGGTGATTTCTGCCAGAGCAGTAACTGAGTTGGCCACCACCATCGGGTTGCTGTCCGCGATCATCTCTTGCAGGGTCTCCAAGAAGCCATTCTCTATGCACAAGCTCGGGTTGAGGTCAAAGAGCTTGGCCACACACAGCGCTGCTGTTTTCCGCACATATGGTGACTCGTCCTTGAGGGTCTTCCGCAGCGGCTCCTCCATGTAATCCACCATCTTGTCCACTCGAATGCAGCCCATTGTTCGTATCGCCAGTGCTCTCACGAGCGGATTAGGGTCTTCAGAGTCCTGGACGAATGTATTCACGGCCAGAATGCACAGATCGGGATGTGATTTGGCATAGTTCATGAGATAGAGGTAGACCAGCTTCTTCTGATCCAGGTCCGGCGTAGCGATATTCTTGAGCACATCGGGGAACAACGCCGACACGTCCTTGCCCAGCGTCATAGACATGATGGTCTTTTGAATCGACTCCTTGCGCTCCCAGGCATACTGAGAGACCAGCCCGGCTCGCAACTCGAACGTTTCGCCTTTTCTCGCAGTGCCCAGCGCATTGCGCAGCCTGTTGACTGCCATGATGCGCTGCGTCTGGCGTCGTGCACGCCAGGTGAGGTTGTTCACTGGCTAAGGGAGGTATGTAGGCAGGTAGGTAGTTCCACTAGGTCTACCCTAGGTGCGCGCCATACAACGCGAGATGGAAAGTGTGAGGCGGGCGGTCTTCCTTCGTAAGTTCGTCCTATACCAGGTAAGTTATTGACGTGTCCCCGTCAAAGCACTTCGATTATCTGCTACTCGGGCTCGGGCAGTCCTCAACTCGGCGGGACCGCGTGAAGGACGTTGGAAAGGGCGGGATCGTCGTGATAGAGGTCGTCGGGTATGTGGGTGGGATGTGCGAGAAGTGATGTCTGTGACGGCTGCGATGTCTGTCCGTGTTTGTGATTATTCTAGGGGAGGTCCACGGGTGCCTTCGTGGTGGGACCTCAAGTTCTGGCCGCCAAAACCTTCCGTTGGACACTAGAACAGCCCGTACACCCCTTCTACTTCAACTTCTTACATCAACCTCACCACTTCCATCAATAAGGTACAAAGGAATTTCGGCTCGAGCGACGTGGAGCACTCTACAATGGTCAGCTGATTCAGCAAATGCACTCGACGTATGCTAATTTGTTCACAGCCTTCAAACTTGCCCAACCTAAGGCGATTGTTTGTTGAAGCACGAACAGAAGCAGAAGAAAGTGCATATTCTCGAAATGCTTTCTACAATCTGGTCCTATTCATGTCGTCCATAGCAATCTTCAGTTTGGCAGCTCAAAGGATGAACAGCCAGCGATGAGATCGAACTCCAAGCGAGGGCAACTTCTCCTCGGTAGGAGGTAGCAGGAGACTCCAGTTAGAGATGCTTGAGTGGCGAAGACTGAGCATGCCCAGGGCGAATGATTATGCTTTCAATCGCACGCGAGCGTGAGGGCATTTCAGCAATTATCGGCAGTATCTCCAACAGCTTAGTCAAATGACCCAGGTGTACGACAAGTCATGCACAACGAGCTTCTTCTGGCCACCTAGCCGCTATGATCGAGCGCCAGCCAGCTCGAGTGAGCTGCCCAGTTCCATCACCACAGGTCCTCAATACCGACATACCTCGCTCGAGGTTATATACGCCAGCACGAACCAGCGACATCTGGCGACTCACCAGTAGACAGCCAACTTCGGCGCCCGAAGCCAGCTCTTCGACATACCGAGTTTCGCACCAAGCCAAGTCTTTCGGCATACGCAAGAGCTGGACCACGGAATACCATTGACGAGCAAAACTGGCCTGCTGTGCTCTCGCAAGTCTCTGTCTACTGCACGACTGTCTACTGCACGAAAACATTGACGAATGCCGCCATGGAAACTTTGATGAACGTTGGAGCCACAAAGAAGTCGGAATGATGCTTTGTTCGGCTTCGAACTTGGCCGTATACACATTCCAGCAGAAGTCTTCTTTGATCAATCACAATACAACGGTCTCGCTATACATCTTTCCATCAAGGTCTCTCCAGCTTGCAGATATACTGCAGCATAACAATCGCGCCATCTGTAGACATAGGAGAGTACTCATTCGACCCGGTGCCAACAGGAAGAACCGGAAGCGCATTGATCAGCAAATTCCACCAAATTAACGTCTTCTGGGTGAAGTTGGTGACTTGTGCCGGCAGCACGCTAAATTGTACCGACTACGCGAGCTAGCGACTCCACCATCGAAGACGTTAGGCGAAATGCAGGTTCCACCGAACTGAACCCTCCCACCAAAAGTCTTTCGCGCCCTTGGCTTGTAGCTGATTTCCAATGCCCAAATCTTTTTCCACGCCACGTCTGCGCTTCATACAACACGATTGGCAACAACTTTCTTATTCCTTGCGAACTCGCACAAGCACGCGACCAGATGGCGGGCGCAATTGCAGATGAGTCCTCGCCACTTCTCGTGAACAACAGTGTTGACACTGCCGACGGCGACCATAATGCGAAAGGCAAGAATATCATCGACTTTGACCCTGCTGGAGATGTGGACGACCCGTATACCTGGTCGGCAACTTACAAGTGGAGCGCTGTATCCCTACTGGCCTTGACTGCGTTCACAGTAACCTTTACTTGCATCAGCTTGGTTCCTGTGGCGGGGAGCATCGTGCGTGATCTGGAGGACGAAGCAGACAAGAACGCCAGCGTACTGTTAGTCACGATATGGGAACTGGGGGAAGCTGCAGGCCCGTTGTTGATTGCACCTCTGTCAGAGGCGTTTGGAAGATATCCTGTGATGAACGCAGCGAACGTCCTCTTCATTGCTGCCACAGTGCTCGCGGCTCTGGCACCTAGTGCGCATGTACTGATTGCGGCGAGATTCCTGACCGGATTGGCTGTGGCCTCCAACGTGCTTAACCCCGCTATTGTTGGTGATATGTTCATATCTGAGCAGCGTGGGACAGCAATGAGCCTGGTTCAGCTTGCGCCTCTAGTGGGAGGCGCCCTCGGTCCCGCACTTGCAGGTTATATCGCTGAGGGACTTGGCTGGCGCACGGTACTCTGGGTGTCCGCTGCACTGGCTTTGTTTTGTGAAGTCACCTTCCTGCTATTGTTTCGAGAGACATTCCGAGTAAAAATCCTGAGTATGCGTGCAGCAAGACTGCGAAAGGAAACCGGCAACACGAAGCTTCGGACGGTATATGAAGTCCAAGGCGAAATGGAGAATGCGTCGGTCTGGAAACAAGTCATGCGGCCTATCGTGGTGTTCTTTGGCAGTGGCGTTCTTCAGGCAATGTCCATCTTCGGCTCCGTGGTGTTCACGTACTTTTACGTGATGAGCACGACTCTTCCCGACATTCTGGGAAGCATCTATGGTCTGTCACCGGCTGCCACCGGAGCAGCATTCATCTCGTTCAGCGCCGGATCAGTCGTGACGGTCACTCTCTGCAACCAGACACTCGACAGGATTTACATTCGCCTACGCGACACGCATGGAAAAGGAGTGGGACATCCGGAATATCGGCTGCCACTGGTCATCGCCGGCGGATTCCTCCTCCCACTGGTGGTGGCAATGTATGGCTGGACAGCTGAAGCTCAACTACCACTTCCGGTGATGCTCGTATCGGTTGCGTTGATGGGAGCATCTTTGATGCTTGGCTTCTTGCCGTTGACGGCGTACATTGTGGATGCGTTTGGAATGTACTCGGCGTCTGCAATGACAGCTGTGATCGTTACCCGGTGTCTGGTGGGGACATTCCTGCCTCTGCTGACGGAACCGCTGGTGGAGAGGATTGGCTATGGTCTGGCCTTCACCGTTCTGGCAGCCTTGAGCTTGAGTCTCGCCCCAATCCCCGTGTTTATCATGAGATATGGGCAGAAGTGGCGGCAAAACAGCACATACACGAGACATGATTGATTGCGATGGGCGGGCAGCGGTAGTAGCATGATGATATGAATCATGGAGCGATGCGATTATGATGCTACGTGCAAGCATGAAGCGATGGCGTTGAATACCAGGTATTTATGCCGAATACGAAAAGCGGTGATGATTACGTTATCAAACAAAATGGATTCCCAATTTCCCACAAATCACTTGAAGCACTTCATCCCGCCCGGAAGTCGCGTCGCGTCTCCATCGTGTTCCATCCTCCTTCAGCGCCATCAGGTTGAGAGAGAGACCACGCTTCCCTTTCTCCCGTCTGCACCCTCCAACGACTGGAATTCCTCAGCCAATGCCTCCAAGGGACTGACTTCTCCTGTCTGTCGTGGTCGAGGAATAACAAGCGCACCATCATTTGGCCGAGTTGGACCTTGGCACAAGTGCGATTCCAAGCGATGCTCACATCCAGTCGGTATGATGCAAAGAGCGCTATCGAATACATTCGTGTCACTCGGTGCAGTCGCGTGGTGTGGTCTCACAAAAGTGCTGGACTGGGAAGCCATCAAGCTCGACGGAAATGCTCGGGCGAGGCTGATATTCTGTACAGACACAGCGGCAGCGGCAACATGTTCGCGAGACGCTGTGCCATTTCACGCATAACAGTGATGCACATCCATCAGAGTCTAGGTGCTGCTGACAGTTCGCCAAGTCACGAGGCGTGCGTGCAAACCTTTGCCAAACATATCAAGCCGTCAATCCAGCATACGCAAAGTCGAACATCGATTCAGCGCCACTAGCAAGTCCGCTCGCTTGTTCTCAAACATAAAGCCTCATATAAGTATTCAGTGCTCAGCAAGTGTTCCATACTTCGCAGGACAATGAAGACCTGGAACTGGCATAAGCATGCGTCGGCAGCTGTCAATGTTAAACTAGTGGCAAACTCGCGCGGGCGAAGCTGCAGCCTGCATAAGCCTCCAGGAACCGATGGCGCTCGTCGAAGACGATGTGAGATGCGGTGCCTAAGATGCGCCGTTCGAAGATCCAATAGCCCGCTAAATCGTGTTCTGGCGGTCAGCCGGTGGTTGAGATTTGCTGGCCTTATACGAATCAAGGGCGCGACCGCTAGAGCGGTACAGCCTTCTCGCTTCCTACCCCAAGTAACCCCTACAAAGGACATCTCGTTCATAGGGCATATCTCTTGATGGGCCGCACAGACTGGACCACTTGAACGCCACATGTTGCAGGACCATACGAACGGTGAATTTGTTGGTATTGGCGACTGCCGTGTGACCAGAGCACGTCCTGCTGTACTCAGCGCCACGGTAGTAAATAACGACTATACTGACGAGTCAGCAACGTCGACACAATTTCCAGCATCATATCCGTTGCTTAGTGATGGTCTGAGAATCAGAGGCATGTTGTCGAGACTCGACATTGAAATGCGATGGTCTCGACATGGCAAAAGGCAGGGATGCGCGAGAGCAGGCTGTGAAGCATGCCATTCCGGTGCTGGATGTGCCTCTTACGTACAGTACAAAGGCCATCAGCTACACAAGCATCACGGTCCTAGATCATTGCTGTCCCGCAACATACGTAGCTGGGAAGCGAGCTAATATCTTGCTCAACAGACCGGCACCGAGAATTTGCGCGCTATTGACAGTAGGATCTAGTTCATGCGAAATCCTGACGGCTTTCGCTTCGCAATCACGGACTACGTAGTAGCAGAGCTATCGTCCAAGATGCCAGGGCAAGCGATCATCGCACGTTGCATGGTAGCGCCTCCTCTCTTCGACCATGTGCCGTATCCCCGTCTGGTGAGCACAGCGCAGGATATATAAAAGTATCCCCCCTCCCGGGTCATAGTCTTGGCCTCTATATCTACTTTGAAAGATCCTGCCATCCCATCAAGCCCTGAACGCGTACACTCACAACAGATCTGGTCCCCCATCTCCTTTCTGGCTCTCCTCGGGCTGTTACTCGATACTGTAGTGCTACACAGCACCAAAAGACCTGAAGGTGTACAGCAAGGCATCGACCACACTTCTGGGCTCTTCTGCAAACCATCATGTTCCGAATCTCTGGAATGGGCCTCAGCCTCCTTCTTGCGCTTCTATGGCTGAAAGTGTCTGCCGTCGACATAACCAAAGATCCCGAACGAATTGCGAAACTGACGACGGCTGCCACTCAGCTCGACCGACTGGCGCTGCTACCAAGTAACGCCGACTGGACGTTCGACTTCAACCTCCAGAAGTCCACCTACAACTGGGCGCCCGGCGGCGTGACGAACATGAACGCTGCGACATTCCCAGCTGCGCACGGGAACGGACTCACCTGTTCGTTGGAGCACCATGATGATACTGAACCAGACATGAGGTGCTGACTACCCAACAGTAGCCACGGTCAATCTCGGCCCATGCGCCATGTTGCCACCACACTACCATCCTCGCGCCGCCAACTGGGTCGTAGCTGTACTGGGCAACACCACAACCTGGATGCAAGAAGAGAACGGAGCTCACACGATCGTGACATCCCTAACTCCCGGCCAAGCGACCATCTTTCCCGCCGGCAGTATGCACATGATGGCCAACAACGGTAAGTCCGCATTCACAGCGCACCTGCGATACTTTGCCGACTGACGGCCATGCAGCATGTAAGCCAGCTCAACTCGTCTCGGCGCTCAATCACGAAGATGCCGGAACCATGAACATCAACCAAATTTTCCTCAATGGCTTCGCGCCCGCATGGGTGAATGCAGCCTTTGGCGGCAACATCGTCAACGACCAAACTTCGTCGCACGCTTTACCTCCGGGCACCGGCGCAAATTGGGGCTCGGCAGAGTGCATGTCCCGATGCAAGATTAAGCCGAGGGATGCGACTGGTAGAGCAGTAGAGCATGGAAGATGAGCTCGTTTCTTCAGGGACGTGGAACATCAACCAACCAACCAACCAACCACAAAGCGGGTTAAAAACGTTTCGTTTCTCCTTCCGATATCGCCTGGCAGGGTTAAAGGATGGATGGAATAGAACGAACATTGTAGATATCGCTTCTTGTTTCGGCGAGAGTTGGAGACTGGTATGTTTTGGCTATGAGTCGTGCTTTGCAAGACACTCATTTATTGGTATCGATCTACGTTATGCTATATGACTTTCAATCATCGGGTATCTACATTACGTACAGTCCTGTGATGAGGATACAAGTATACCTTCAGCGGCGACCGTGGTTCCTCTACATAGGTACAAGTCTCAGCTTCAGTCTGTCAAGAGAGGAGAGAGACAGACTCTTCTCTTGAACGCACCAATATCATTCATTCATACTATACCTCAGGATATATGTAGTAGGTGCCCATGACCATCCATCTAGGTATCTATCCATATTGCTTTATGCCTAAAGTAGGTAAGGTAACAAGCTTCGCTGCGGAGATCATATCCTTTTCGAGAGAAAAAATAAGAAGATAAGTAAGGTGCATCCTTATCAATACTATCAACTACTACTACTAAGTCTGCATATACTTAGGTAGTACCATTTCTTCGAGCGCGCGTGGGGATGGTCGTCGGCGGAAAAAGGCCTCTCGCGAAACATCGACCAACGCCATCTATCTCAATGCCTTACCACATCTCCCACTTCTGGTCACCAATGGCGATCAAACGATTGAACACTGCGTCGCGTTGTGGGATGGCTGTGACTGCAAACTTATTGCCGAGCCGATCTTGCAGGCCGATTGCGTCGCTAATTTCCTGGTCTAGAGCCCAGCCTGCTGCCAGCTTCGACTTGAAGCCATAGCCCGAGTGCTTTCGTATCTCTTGGATGTCCGATATGGGCATCGTCCAGACCGGTTGCAGCTGCAGTGGAGGGCTTGCACTCACGCCACCGCTTGTCTTTGCGGAAAGTTTGTTGAATGCTAGAAAGGGGACCACCGCGTTCGTGTCAATGTAGAGAAACCCTTTCTCGCCTAGGTAGCGTGCGTCAAACTGATATGGCCCACTGATTGCGTTCTGGCGTTTGCTGGGAACAACACCGGCGCGGTTACGCGCGCCATCATGACCCAGCTTGGCTCGCACCTTGTCAAGGGCCACAGCCCCTTTGACGCTGGTTCTGGCAGCTCCTTTGATGAAGCGCAAAAGCTTGTGAGGCTCTTTGCTCCCCTCGCGCTTCGTAACCTCAACATCATCTCCGCCAGCATCGTCGAGAGTATCATCATTTGGTGCGGCAGCCTCTGCCAGCTCGAGTCCAGAGGCGCCCAGTGGTTGGTCACCAGCAGTTGCATTGATTATGCTCTTGTCGAGGGGCAGCGCTGTTTTCGCTGGTGCTTTTGCCATGCGAGGCGGCGGCGGTAGAGGTGTCTTTCTCTTCTCACCTTCTCGAAGCAGCATGAGAGCTAGTTGGGGATTTGTGGGCACTCCATAAAGTAGAGTACTATCGAGTATTAGTTTATTTCATCAAGTATGAACGAATGCCACCACCTACTTGTTGATGTCTATCTTCTCTGACCATTCGGGGTATCGTTGATTGATCCACTCAGATGCTGAGCTCATTGCAGGCTTGCCGAAAAGGAGCACACCGAAGACGAAGGAAGCAGCATGGAACACCAGATCTCGTTTCACAAATGGCGATACTGCGACAATTGGAGCAAGAGCACTTGCGAGTCGGAGGCGATGCGCATTTGGATGAAAAGGTGGCTTGGGGTTCAATGCACTACAATAGTCAGCACCAAATGGAGATTCTAAAAGCAATTTCCACTGACTTTGCAAACTTTTCTACAATGTCGCAGGTACAGGTGAGTAGGTGCATTGCTGGTCGCACTTTCGACCACATGATGGTTCCCATAGGCACTTTGGTCTTGTCCTGCGAAGGCGCTTTCACACCTTCTGCCTTGTCTTTTGCGGATGCTATCATCGTGGTGACCTACATATTCATTTCATGGGTCAGCGAATGTCTCTCCATTGCCGTGGGCAGTTTCTGGTCGTACCTCATCTGGTGTGGCTTTTGAGAAACCACCCGTACCTTGCCCGGGAGGATTGGGCTCTCCAGCCGGATCCTCCCCAGTCATCAGATTGGTGCCGATACTAGCGAGTGCAGTCACGAAATTGGCGGCTTCAGACTCCACAGCTTCACCCGGCATGTTCTCCGGTGCACCTGTGACGGAGTCGTGAGATCCAAGTAAACCAGAGTTTGGTTGAGTCAATCCGCCGGATATGCTGTCAACAAGGGCGATAGGTGCCGTGGGAAATAACACGTCCCGAACTCGTGGCGACACAATGAGTGCGAGTGTAGTGATCAACACGCCACATACAAGCAAGTCCAATGCCCATAAGCCAAAGTATAGCTACATATGCAACTTGTCAGCCTGAGCGTGCACAAGATGACCAGGTATGCTTACGAAGCAGAATGCACCTGTTCGCATTTTCTCGTTCCAGGACCGAAGTCGTGCGATATGCTTCACGGTGGCTAGGGCTCGCACCAACTGGAGATCGATTAGTTGAGGCTGCCCGTTGCCCCTTTGGAGTCAGAAGCACCTACGACGCTGATATAAAGCCGCTCCATCTGAGCACGCATCTTGTTTGGAGCAAATTCTTGATCTGGTGCCACTGCTAGGTCGAGCCCCCCGGCTTTCACGGCCGGAGATGGGGCATCCTTCAAATACCATACGACCTTGTTGAATCTTCGAACCAGAGTGAAGACATCTTCATTAGAGATGCCGTCAATCAAATGCTCGACGTTCTCTGGGTTCTCGTGCCAACCCAGGTCAACAATGGATTCATCGGCATCGTGACCCAGTGGGGAAGTCTGGGAGGCAAAGGACGAGGCATTTTCTGCTTTGGGGAGGATGATGATGGGTGTCTCTGCCATCAACGGCTCTGGTGGCCCTTTTGGTGGCGGGACTTTTTGTGATGGCGCGGGTGGCGCAGGTTCTGCCATCGTGGTCGTGGTAGGGGGTAGAAGTGGTTAGGGTACCTGTACCTACCTGATATTATCAAGTTGTAGGGGGTGGGAAGGAGAAGTGAAGTGAGATGGTGTCTACAGCGCCTACCTTGTACTCGTGTAGGTGGTCACCTTAGGCACCTTCAATGTTGTTTGTGCCTTACTAATTTATGTTGTGCGTCCTTGAGCACAAGGTGACGACACGCAGCGTACATGATGGAGCGTGGAATGGCGCTGTATCACTCCTGACATGTTCCACTATGCGAGATGGAGAGATGGAGATATGGAGATGGAGATGGAGATGGTGATGGTGATGGAGTTGGAGATGGTGATGGAGTTGGTGATGGTGATGGTGATGGTGTTGGTGATGGTGATGGAGTTGGTGATGGTGATAGAGATGGAGATTCCTACTCTCGCTACAAGGTGCCTTTGGCCTGAGCCCTACGGCATGGCGGCGAGGACTTCCGTTCCCGGGGTCATCAAAAGACATGGCATGATGGCCCTAACGGAAGCCCCGTTCCCGTTGGTAGCGTGAACCCTTTCGTGAACATGAGTTGAAGACTGTTGAAGACTTTTGAAGCCCAAATCGCCCAAATCAAGAGTCTTTTACAGGGAACTTGATGCTTCCGGAAGTCGATAGCGCCGCTTCTTGATTGGCAGAAGGAGCATCATCCGACGAGGCTTCTAGGGAGCTTCAGATCAAGCATCGCGCTAGGAGGTACATGTACTGACTACAATACAAATCTACAGCCTTCACCGACTTCCCCCGTGCAATTCCACTATGTAGGTATCTTTATACTGTACTTTATAGGTACCGTTCCAACTTGCTTGTCGAAACAGAATCGGCTAATATCTGGCAAGCCACCACCTCAGGCAACGGCTTCTGCTAGACCGGCCCACTTGGTTACTTTGGTACAGGGTGGTTCGTATCATAGTGAGAAAATGAGAAAAGCCGGCAGTAGGCAAGAGAAGGTCCTCCTGGAGTCGCTAATACTAACAACCTATGCGCACCGAGTATCGATCGCGCAGACTGTCGCCAGCGCAGCGGAGAAGTCGTCAGTGGCAGTGTCGACAGGAATCAGCCTGCAGAGGATCCTGACAACCATGGTATTTTTTGAATCTTGGAAGTAGATGGCAAAACTGGCTCGCGAGATATCGGGACCGATATGCATCGATGAGCTTGTCTACCTAGGTCTGACTTCTTAACAGCTTTAATTGGTGTCGGATCAAGACTTATCTCCTAGCAGGAGGGAATGATGATCCGCGAGAGGTCGACCTCGCCGCCGCAGCTTCGCCGGATTTGCCTCGGTCTGATTGCTGTACCTCCTAGTTGTTATTGGATCAAGACTAACCCTCCTTGTTTTTCCATCCTTCAAAGCCCGGTCTATCGAGAATCTAGCTTTGTGCTGAAAGTGCGTCTCAAAGGCAGCTGACGACGTCGCGACGATACCGTGAATGTTGTCGATATCGGAAATACCGAAATGCCAAGCCCCTGCAAATAGTGACGATTTCGGAGACGCCGAATGCCGACCGAACGTTCGCCGGGATTTAACGGTGGTCTCTAATGGGGTCCAAGAGAGGAAACTGTGTATAGCACGCTCAATCAAGAAATCGCATATTCGATAATAACTGCTGAGATGGTAGGTACAGACGCGTGGCTTGTCCAATTATGACGAAGCGAACGAATGCAACCTCCTGCCGATAGTCCCCGGAACCCTACCTACCAAGTCGTGGGATGACATGGAGCGATTGTATTTGTGACAACTCTAGCGTCTTCTATACAGAACTCTTTCATCGGCTTCCTCCTACTGGCTAGGCAGAAGATGCACGAGACGTTTCCAACCATGCCTGTAGAGTCTCCACCTTGGGCGATAACTAGAGAAGAGCCGACGCAGCAGACCTACCATACCTCAGTGGCAATGGGACAACCTGGACTCACTCTCTCGCCTTGGCATCGCGCGCAGTGGGCAAACGAGCCTTGTCTGACTGAACTCCGACTTGTACCTACCTGGGAAGGCCTCTCGGAGGGTACATGGCCCCCAATTCCATCGATTTATAGCTCAGTGGCGATCAGTAATGTGAGCTCAACGAGGCTAAGCTGGGAAGTCGTTCACGCATACCAGGTTTATGGGATTGGGCTATGTCCGAAGGCAAAGTGATAGCTCTAGCCAGCAGTTGTCGTCGACTTTTCAACAAGGAATAAACCTGGAAGCACACCAGTATGGCTTGTTTTAGATCGACCGAACGGTGTACATCGAGCGGTTCCCCCGTGACTGATGGTGCGGCGTTCGTGCTGCCCAGCACTATCACCTTAGGCCTCATGGGGACTTGGGATTTCGCATGGATGAGGTGGCGAGACTCAGTTGGCGACGATCGGCGTCGAGACTGCGAGCCTGCGAGCCTGCGACTCGCTCAAGTATAGAAGGATTGGTCCTGTCGGTTCATCTTGGTTGCAGTATACCTTCTGCAAACCACTGACAGTCCTCTGCTGTACCTCTCTTTCTGCACACCAACTACAACTCCTGTGCCCTAGATCTCCTCGAACATCAAGGAGACGATGACGATCCATAGCTACATGGCGGACCTAGCTTTGTCGAGCTGCCAATGGGGTACCCTCATCATGGTACTGGTGGGAATTTGTGTCGGCATACAGTTGGGCAAGATGGTATACAACGCTCACATCCACCCCTTGAGAACGATTCCCGGGCCGTGGCTGCCAGCTGCAACTACTGCATGGATCAGATGGCAACGATGGCATGGTCGTTTGTCTCTCCAAGCGGACGACCTGCTCACTCGCTATGGTTCCATTGTGCGAATCAGCCCGAACATGGTGCTCCTGAATGATCGAGAGGCAGTCGAGAAGATTTTCGCGCGGAAGGATCTTGACACTTCCCCCAAGGCCATTCGGGCTCTGCGTGTGGGTGGACACGACTGGACGGTGACATATCCCGAGCATAGCGTTGCCAGACAGCGCCGACACCCGGTCATGATTGCGTCCACGACCAACAACCTCAAGGTGTGGCATTCAACCTTTTCCAAGAACATCGGACATATGGTCAATGAATTGGGTCGGTCCCAAGGCTTTAGATCCGAAGATATCGTTCGCCATCTCCGCATCTGCACACTCAAGAACACACAGCCCCTGATCGGAGGACCTGGTGTCGACCTCGATGGCGCTGACTTTCCTGATGTCGTTGGAGAATATAACTTTCTTGTAGTGTGGCGACTCTGCCTCCCCGAGTGGACTTTCGGTTGGCTCAAATATGGGCCCTTCAACCACGCTCGGTTTCGGGTGCAGTCCAGCGACAAGCTCTTCGATCTGGGAGCAGAAGTCCAAGAGCAAGCTCAGGCCTACGAGAAGCAGCGACCAGGGACAGCGGAGAAGAACTTCTACAGCCTCTGTACTGATACAGACGCCAAGTATCCCGTGCAAGCGTGGACAAAAGATGAGCTGAGTGCCGAAATTGCTGGACAAATCTTGGCAGCGACAGAGACGACATCATCAGCGCTCGCTTTTATCTACTACGAGCTCGCCAAGGCTCCGCACCTGCTTGAGCAACTGTACCAAGAGCTCGTCAACAATCCTGATCAAGATGATCTGGACTCACTCAAACTTCTTGACGCCTGCATTCAGGAAGGATTGCGCTTCCGACCCCCAGTGGCATTGACGGGAAGCCGTCTAGTGCCAGCAGGTGGTCTAGAGGTACTTGGCCACTTCCTACCCCAAGGCACGGTAGTGACAACGCAGTCTCTGTCCATGAGCCGGCAGCAGCCCCATCTCTTTCCCAACGCTGATATATACGACCCGACCCGATGGTTGGATGCAGAGATGAGGGCCGAGCGGCGTCGATATCTCGTGCCCTTTGGCGTTGGAGCACGAAGATGTCCCGGTGGTAACATGGCGCTGTATCAGATGAAGATGATACTCAACAGCACGCTGCTCGCGTTCGATATTGAGGTTGCACCAGAGACAACGCCTGCCAAGATGGAGCCGTTCGAGGCGAACGGTTATCGATCACGGCATGATCGGTGCGATTTAATTTTCAAACCGCGGTTGTGACGATGTCATGGGCTTCGGTAGAGCCGGAATGATGGTCGAGTGCAGAAACCAACGCCAAGGGTGTTGCTGTTGTGGTTGTTGTTGTTGTAGACCAACCAGCCCAGTGAAACATTCAGACGCCCAAAATCATGCTCGTGCATACGGTCATCGGTCTGATGGGGTGGCATGGTAGTAGTGTAGTGTTCGTGTCTAACCAATACAAGTCGTCTAACCGTACACGACCTTCCTCCAACGACCTTCATGTTCCGAGAGCTGCGAAGACGACTCTCGATTGCTGACAGCATGGCCATGTCCCACATGTCCGAATGACTGGCTCCAGCGACCTTGCGGATATTTGACACGATCGACATGTGCGAAGCTGCGTGCGTAGGCAGTGTTTCCAGCGTCTTGATGACAGGCAGTGCAGAGCACATGGTGTACTCAGTTCGTTCAGATGGACTGTCGTCAAAATACGAGTCTCTGAGCGAAGCTATAGTGTCTGCCCAGCTGCTTAGGGCAGGTATTTCTGACGTGTGCGGAGAGTAAGTCAGTAATTCCTATTAGGTAGTGGAAACTTGGAATGTATATTACATGTCGGCACCTATTCGACTGACAGTCTGACAACATGTACCATAAGACTTTTCATACCTATGTATAGAGTACCTATAGACCTACTCTAGTCTCTATGTAGTTAACAGGAGTTAATCTGCTTAAAAAGTTCCAGCTTATAATCGACTGTATGACAGCGACTGACAGCGAGAGACCACTGCATATACATGGTTCCCTTTCCCTTTTTCGTAACCCCGTTTCTCCCTCTCTACTGTACCTAGGGCTTCGCCGAAAACCTAATTCTACGCCGAAGCACTCAACACAGCCGAAACACTCAACACAACCGAACCGCGGCATCTTGGCCTACAAGGCATCGCCTTGAACAGAATCGACAGCGGCCTCGTAATAGTCAGGCAAGCTTGTTCATGGCCTGCGCCCACGTGCTTCTTCGTAGGCGCCGTACTGGATCGTCTTCCCCAGGAGCCAATTTGCCCTCAGAGTTCTACCTCCCGCATCCACGTCGACGTTGGTCCAAGTATACTACATCTGACTGGTTCGACCCTTTGTTATTACGATCTTGCGTAGCCTCACGCTTTGCCTTTTTCTACCCTGACGACAACCTCCTCGCGATGGGAAAATCTATAAAAGAGGACTGCTTCGGCCGTTCAAATGCCTTCTCCAGACACGCATCCCACACCGGAGAGCCAAGCAAGACACTTATTCAGACATCGTTTGCACCAGAGACTTTGGGGAGTCGAGGCTTACCATCATGTTGACCCCATCTATCAAGAAGAACATGCATTGGATTGGGGTAGCGCTCCTTGCACTGACCCAATCGGCTATTTCGTGGGAGCTGATCGCTCATCGGGGTGTGTTCCATGACCAACAAACCGTCTATAACACCGCGGAAAACAGTCTTGATGCCATGGTCCATGCAATGGCCATGAGAGGTGTCAATGGGGTGGAGGTGGACATCAGAGTCTCGAAAGATGGCGTTTTGTTCGCCTTCCACGATCCTAATTTGAACGCATTAACAGAAAAGGACAATGCAGGAGGAACACTCAATTGGGTGAATGTGGCACTCAAGACCAGGGAGGCTCCGAAAGCAATCCCCTTCTCGAGTCTCCCCGCCGAAGATCTCGTTGGCACGCCCTTGAAGATATATGGAAGGGGAGGCTACATCGTCAACAGAGAGTCCGCCTCGGATCCCGGGCTGGTCACGCTGGAAAAGTTGTTGGAAACTCTCAAGCCAGCTAACGCCCAGTTCACCATCATGCTCGATGTTCAAGCCCCATTCATAGCGGATAAGAGTGCAGCACTTATCAGACGCATGGGACTGCAACATCAAGTCCGCATCAAGTTTTGGGCTACCCTTGCCATCGATCCCAAATTTACGGGCTACAACGGGGCGGATACATGTTACCGATACGCTCGCGCACACGGATGGGGTGGCATCCAAATCATACCCGAAATCAACGAAGTGAACCTCGTGAAAGGCACCGACAAGCTCCGTGTGTTTGGCACAACTCTGAGCGTTGGCGAGTACCTAGACTGCTGGGCCAATGCTCAAAAAGACCACTCAGGCAATGGAGCTGCTTTCATGGAATCAGTCAGTGCCATGTACGGAAACGATGTCAACCCCCCGACGGAGGCGGCGGCAAACCAAGCTTTCGACTGGGCTGAGAAGAACGGTCGGAAGAAGGTGTCAGTTGTTGTCCTGCCGGACGCCTGCACGTTCGCTGTTGGCAGACGTGGCGGTCGTAGGTTTTGGAGGGTAGACAAAGGAGTTGGGGGATTCAGCCAGCAGCAAGATCAAGTGACTCGCAGGTTAGCGTTCTGCGACAAAAGGGCAGACCAGTGCGTGATAGACGTCATGGGAGATTTTGCGAATTACAGGGCGAGTGCCGACTACGACAATTACCTCAACTTTCTCTGCCCCTATCATGGAGCGAAGTAACTGGAAGAGCTTTTCACCCGGCTTTTTCCAGAGAGGTCTGGCAATCTGATGCCTGCCTCGCTCAACCGATGAGAGTGGAGACAGACGGGCGGCTTTCAAACGGATACCAAAGCGGTCGGCGGCAGCAGATTCTAGTGCGAGTAGTTCCTAGGTAACCAAGTAACAAATCCGTAAAAGAATGAGTGATAGGTGTTTAGGGTACCGAATTGATCTTACTATGCTCCAAGCCTACCTCCTAGCTGTTTAGACCTCAAGAAGTACCTGGACCTGTACCTGAGTGATGTTGTTATTGGTACGGAACGGCGGACTTCCATTCCGAAGTGAAGTTTAGAGTGCTCTAGCTGAAGAAATTAGTCCGGGAGCGCCCGCCGGCCCGTCTAGAAGTATTCTGTTAGCGCAGCCTTTATAGTGGATTACGCTAAATCGAATATGTTACTACCTTAGAAAACTGCCTCCCTGTACCTAGGGACTACCTTGCCTGAAATTTAGAAGAGAAGAACAAAGAGAAGAGGAGGATAAGGGGGAGGAGGAGGTAGAGATAGAGATAGAGATGGAGTTGCCTAGGAAGAAGGAAGGAGAAGAAGGAGAAGAAGTAGAAGAAGAAGCCTAAAAAGAAGAAGATAAAGGTAGAATACAATTATATAGGTATACACACCTCCTACGCACGTACGCGCGCATACGTACGCGCGAAAATCATTAGTAGACATTCCGTACTACTAACGGGCAGGCCTGTTACCGTAGGACATATTAAGGACAACCAACTACATTTAGCCTATATGCCCCTTCCCTCTTTGCAAGCAACCGTAGTGGCAAACCTAAAGCGTAGCGTACAGTAGGTTAGGTACAGGGGAGAATAGAGGCTCGTGATGTGCATAGTACGATATACTGGACTTATATACCGAGATCAATATCATTCCAACCAACATCTTCCATTATCACGCGAGTGCGTCAAACCTTTAGGCGAGCAAGAGGAGTCTATCGAACTTATGCAAAGTCTCGAATTTGCAAAATTCCAACGCGTCCAGTTGGAACTTGATTTGCACTGCGGCTTCGACGCCAGAAACCACGCGGCGGACCTCGGGCTCATCCTCGTCGAGATACTTGGTTAAGTAGCAAAATCCCATGTGCCACTGATAAGCCTCGTGTGTTGGTCGGCGAAACCCAATCGTATCCGCCAAAACATCCCGAAGCCTTCGCATCCGCTTCTCTTCGTCTTCGCTTTGACATTCTATCTTGAGATGAATGCCGCCGGGGTGCACTTCGATACCAGCAACCTGCACCATGTACGGAGGCGCCAGGCCTTCGGCTTTCAGACGTGGTGGTAGCTGACTAAGTCGCTGTAGAAAGTCTTGGGTGCACTCGTCGAGTGGCTGCTGTTCCTTGCCAGGAGGCCACAGTCCAGGCTCGCGATCGGCCTCGTTGACGCCATCAAGGACGGTCATATGCCATGACCCCGGAGGCATCAAGTGCATTTTCTGGACAGGTCCCTCGAGTTGGCGCAGAGCATCTTGAACGATATGCAGCCCATGCCATAGCGTTGATCCTTCTTGGAGATGACAGACGACGGTGTTCCCAGGCCATATCTGTATTTCGCCAGTTCGTGATACTCTCGCCGGTACTCCTATGGGATCCGGTCTTCGGGTAGGAGGCATGTCTTCACTGGGCACTGCCATTGTTTGGACGGTAGATGTTGACTGAACTCTGTAAAGTGACGATACGAGTCGGAGATTTAAATGACACGGAAGTCTGAAAGTTGACGAGGAGCTGACAGGACGCTCATGATTCAGGCTGATATACCATATGGGTGACCGTGAGCTTTTTAACCGTACGTTCAACCCTGAGGCCGGGTGAGCAAGGATCAACCTTTCCGCAAACTCGCATTTGCAAAAATCTCGAGTTCTCGACTATGGCAGAAGTTAGTACAGGACATGCCTGCCTCCCTGATCCTGTTGACAGCAAGACATTGGTACTGTTCAGTGGTTCCAATAAACAGCTCGCATCATTCCTTAGCTCCGTTGCCACAGAGCCCCCGGGAAAAGCACACGTGCTATGAATGATGACCTGCAGTTCTGCAGTCGTGTGGCGGCTGTATTGGTGGCCAGGCAGGTTTGGATACCCTGGCTACGGCTGTCGCGGAGTAAGTTCACCTCTTCAGGCTCTTCTACTGTGTGAACCGCAGCAACTGAAGTAAGCATGATGACAACAATGATGGTAATCATACTGATGGCTTCAGCATAAACAGGTCCGGAGCGCTGCATCGTGTGCTTCCGGTGCAGCATAGATGAACTTTGCCTTTGCGGAGCCATGTGCGCTTGTTCTTCTTCATTTCGTTGACGGGCTTCAAGATCAGATTCAATGCAGAGGCAGATGTGAAAGGGCATTTCGACTTTCGCCAAGAGAGGTTGTTTACCTAAGATACCAGTAAGCATTACAATCCGTCTTGGCATACACTCGGCTCAAATACCTACGTGCGGGTCGCCCGCTGCAACTTACACTACATGTACCTACCTATCTCTTGAACGCAGAGACGCGGGGTTTGCTTACTCAGGGCAGATACGAAGAGCCAGACGAGCGAGACAAAGGAGATGTTATCGATACATTACCACTCTATCATGATACCTGAGTAACCACATGCAATAGAATGCCTATGCAAGCGCCCGTGAACACGTTCACGCTGCCTATCTACGAGATCGCCACTCTCGGCCAGCTCAACAATGGCTAGCCACCATACCAACTACCTTAGTGTAACAATCAATCAACCAGCGGCCCACAACTGCATGATAGGAAAAGATCCAACCATGATTGTCCCGTGCCGACCCACGCATTGCAAGTATGATATTACCTCCTGTGCTGTGCCGTGCTGTGCAGCAACGTCGACTTCAATATTCAACACGAACCGCTCCTCGATAATTATACACATGTTTGCTTGCCTTGCTCATCATGATCTCGGACTCTTCTCAGAAAGAGCCTGAACCGCATATCGCCTGCCAATTGGCTCTTCCGGCAGGTGATGCAGAAATCGACAGCACCTACGATGTCGAGCTCGAGAGGCGTACGCTGCGCAAGTTTGACTTTTTTGTGCTTCCTCAGTTCATGATCATGGTGTTGATCTCCTATCTCGATCGCAGCAATATTGGTATATCAAAGGGACGGGAGCTTCTTCACTACACAGGACTCGCGCTAAAATACACGCAGGCAACGCGAGAGTGTTTGGCTTTGAAGAAGGCCTCAACTTGACTGGTCATCAGTAGGCTCTTCTCCAATGTACATCATGTCTACGAGACGAATTGCATCTATTGACCGTCTCTTAGGTTCAACGACATCAGTACTGTATTCTATGCAACTTACGTCGTCTTCGAAGTCCCGTGGGTCATGGCCGTGAAGCGTTATGGAGCCAACACTGTCCTCGGCATAGCACTAGTATTGTGGTCAACAGTGACTTTGTGCACCGGATTCGTCCAGAACTACGCACAGTGCATCGTGGTTCGACTACTCCTCGGTGCGGCCGAAGCAGGGCTGTTTCCCGCTCTGTCGTTTATCATTTCCACCATCTGGGATCGAGGGAATCAGGCCAAGCGAGTCAGCTTGCTCTACATGTCCAGTGCTGCGAGCGGCGCCGTTGGTGGCCTTTTTGCATATGGGATACAATCTATGGGTCGTCAGAAAGGCCTCGACGCCTGGAGGTGGCTCTTTGTGCGTACCATACATACCCTATCAAAACTTCCCAGTCAAGTGCTTTCTCATGGCTAACGTGATCATCTAGATCGTCGAGGGTGCGATTAGCCTCTTCATATGTACTTTGGTCTGGTTTACTCTACCCAAGAATGCGGAGGAAGCCTGGTTCTTGAACGCCTCCGAAAGAGCTGTCATGCGAGCTCGCAAAGCACGAAATTCGCTCTACATTGGATCTGACGAGTTCGACTGGAAGTACGTAAAACAGGCTTGCACCGACCCATTCGTCTACGCCTCAGCAATTTTATTATTCTGTTCCTCGATTCCTCTCTTCGGATTCGGGACGTTCCTTCCCACCATTATCAAAGGCCTCGGCTACGAGGGTCTCGCACCGAATTACCTCTCCATACCATGTTACGTGCTCGCGGCGATTTCACTCATCACCTGGACCACACTATCGGATCGCCTCAACAAACGAGCATTATTCGCATTTCTCGCACCGATACCATGTGTCATTGGCTATGCCATTGTGGTCGGCACCCCATCCGCCTCACTGGGCTTCTTCGCCATGTTTCTCTGCGCCGCAGGAATCTACCCTTACAACGCTCTAATTTTCACCTGGGTGTTGAATAACTTGAGTCCCGACTGGAAGCGATCCGTGGGCGCACCGCTGTTCGCTTCCTTGGCGAATCTCAGTGGCGTGGTCAGCAGTCAGATTTATCCCTCGAGCGACAGTCCGCGTTATTTGAAGGGGAATGCGATCTCGCTTGCTATGGAGGCTATTGCGTGCGGAGGGGTTCCTTTGGTGTGGTTACTGCTCAAGCGACGTGAACAAGCGAAGGAGCGAGCGTTGCGTGAAGGCAAGGCCGATAATGGGTATGGAGAAGAGGATCGGGGCTTGAAGTTTAGGTACGCTTTGTAAGTGGCTTCAAGGTTGCATTCGATGGCATGTACCTACCAAGGTACAGGTAAGGTATATAACCTAGTACCTCCTAGCTGACCGAGTCTGTATGATCATCGTCATCATTACAATGCAATTTGCGCTTCCACCTCGACATGTGCGCTACATACATGTACTGTGATCTACTGTCTCATCCCACCCCGTTCTTCCACTCCCCCAGTCGACTTGTAGGAGAAAGACTTTCTAATTCGATGTTGGTATTAAAGTTGAGCTCACCACTTCTTCATTAGCCAAGAAATACATTGTGTACCTACCTTATGGATTGGAGGAAAAAGTATAAACCACAAATTAGGTGATTTCTGTTTAGGTTAGTAGTTGGTAGCATAGTATGATTAGGGTATACAGGTTTCAAGTTCAGAAAAGCATAGGTATATTTCAAGGGACCTAGATACTAAAATAAGAAGGTGAGCCACGTACCACTAGTTCTATAGGTAGCTACCCTATCCGACCTTTTGTATAAGAATAGATATCTGTCTGATAAAACCTAAGCGGGTGGGTCCTCTCTTTGCTTGGATACCTGACCCTCGGCAAGTCCTTTTGAGTGTGACGTATTTCCTATAGATATTTCTGATCAAACTGACAGATATGCTGCTGCTCAAAAGGTGGAAAGTCACGATCGAGAAAGCAAGGTTGACGGGCATGGCATAGGGCCAGGCAAGATTTGGGTTATCAACTCACGCTATCTACTTCTTTCTGCTCGTGATGTCGAGAGCGGTGGCTCCGATGCCCTTCTCGCTCTCTTGACCGACTTCGATGTCGTATCTTATCCCGCTCTCGAGAGCGACTGCGACTGCGATGTCTGCTTCCCCCGTCCCGTTCTCGATTATGGTGTCGTCGATGATGATGATGCCGATGCTTACTTCTACGCCTGGTAGAACCACTATCGGGGCCCTCTGCAAGCGAAGGCGTATCAAGACTGAATTCATCGGGACTATCCGCATCATCGACAATTGTCCTATGCCTTCTCTGATCCGCCCTCAATTGCTCGAGCTCAGCTCTTTGCTTCCTCTGCCACCTCTCTTTATCCTTTTCACTTTGCTTCAATTGTCTCTGCGCATTCTGCATAGCAGCGAAAGGATCACTCGAAACGATCTTCTTCGTTTCTCTTTCTTTCCTTCTTGGGTCTTCATTGCCCCAGACATCATTGCCTTTGAGTTCGGCCAGCATCATCTCATTCCTGGAAGCAGTCTTATCTGCAGTCTTGTCCGCAGTTTTATCCACGATGGCAGCAGCATACCACGGTTTTTGCATCCCATTACTGTATCCTGCAGCATTGCTGAACTTCATCGTGACAAGATCTTCCTCTCTCTTCCTTTTCTTCGCCTTCTCAGCTTCAGCTTCAGCATTCTTCTGGTTCTTTCGAATATCCTTCTCGTCAGGCGCAGCGAACAGTTGGATATGTCCCGCGTGATCTTGCAGAGGAGCTTCGGCGCTCCGCTCCGCTCCCTTGTTCACTTGGCCTAGAAGCTCCCGGGCCTTCAAGCCAGCCTCACGAGCTTGCTTTGCGTAGCGGATATCGCGATCGGTATCGTCTTCGCCATTCCGGCGTTTCCGTTTGCGATCTCGTGTGGAGTAGTCTTCATCTTCAGCACTTCTACCGTTGCAGTGGTGGCGCTCTTCCTCATCTGGTCGGGACTCGGCAAGAGGAGGTACGGTCTCGCCTCGTAGCAGGGCGATCCGACGTGCAGCATCTTCCTCTTGCATGCGCTGCTCGGCGGCTTCTTGTCGGGCCTGGGCGTCGGCTTCATCCTTGCGCACACGGGAAATATTGTCTTGGTTGTAGACGTTCCATGATTTCTTGCCAAGGAGATGCAATGGCATTGCAATGGCCCTGGGGCTGGGAGGTCCGGTCGTCGATCGATCGGAGTCGCACTTCTCGGTCGGCCGATTCTCGTTAGGCTCTTCGGTCGCGACGAGGTGGGCTGTAGGCGCAGATTGGAGTCATCAGCGTGCCGGAGTCAGTCGCGAGTAGACTCTCTTGTCGAGAGCGATAGGCGCACAGGGTGTCGTGTATAGAGTGTGACGCTCAAACATGACGTCCGATAGAGTAGCGCTAGTGGCGCTGCTAGTGTGACAAGCAACAAGGTCCGGGTGCATGCAGGTGAAGGAAGAGTACAGTAGCAATAGGAGGTAGTGTGCCAAGTGTGGTAGAGTGGTGGAGGGACGCCTCGCCCCGCGCATGCCGTGAACGACGGATTGAGACAGGCCCAACTCTATACTGTAATGCGAGTTGCAAGTGGACGTGCCTGCTCCATTCCTCCACTACTCCACTCAAAATAGTCGGAGGCCAGAGCAAATTCCGCCAGTGACAGCACGCACCGCACCGGTCCGCTAATGGCAGAAGTTAGTGCAAAGGGTAGTAAGGTCGTTATAGGCTCTACTGAGGTGAGGTGGGGGGGACTCCGGGGAGTCTACCACTCCAATCGAACGCTATACCTTATCCTCCCACACACATCCTGCTCATTCGGCCCCAGCAGGCCCATCGCCGTCACCAGCAGCCACACCACGACGGACGACACACGTCCTCCCGCGATGCTCGACCCTTCAACTTATCTCACGGCTCGCACGGACCGAGATACACCTATGTATTCTCCAGCAGTAGTACCTTGTTCTACCTTGCCTCGCATGCGCCTATCTGCATGATTAATTCATTGTGCTTCTTGTTGCTGAACTCTGCGCCCTTCCTGGTGCGGCCTGTTCATGTGCTACCCGCCTCACCTATGACCGACTATACATACTAGTACCTGCTTTCCTGCCTCTTAAGAGCGCTCTCCCCAGAGGCAGTCCGCACGCGATCAATCACTCGAGACTGCCTGGCTCCGTCCCACCCACCGCTACCTTCTCCTCTCGCCGCGTCCAGCTCTGCCCCAGCCTGTCCAGGTTGCCCTCGAGACATACCTTATCCTCTTTCCTACCGTACCTTACCTCCGCGAAGCTACCTGCGCCCCGACTCGTCGACACGCTCGTAGGGCGCCGCTCCCGCGCGTCGAGTCGCTGCCCACCATGCCAGTATACTTGCTGCATGGCTTCAAATGGCCCCGCCCGCTGATCCGCATTCACATTATCCTCCAGAATCTCGACGATGCAGCTGCCGAGTGGCTCGTGTCGCCTGGCACCACCGAGTGCATGCTGGACAACTTCCACGCCCTCTATCCCGACCTGATGCAGCACTTGCCCAACCTCCGCTTTGTAGAGCAGTTCGATCCCGCAGACGAATCGACCGAGAGCAATGCCCCCAGCCAGCCTTTCGCCTATGTAGCAGACGTGTGTCAAGAGGTGAAGTTGGGCATAAACATCGACGAATACAGAGGCAAACTGGTCACGGGCAACCAGTGGTCCGCGCTCATGGAGCTCCGTGACAAGATTGCGCCAGAAGAGAAACCGGGCTGGTTTGTGGTCGTGTGTGGTGACGAAGAGCGCTGGGCCCCACCTACCATTGAGACTCTGCAAGAAGCCGCACAACATAATGGCGTGTCGAGGACTGCGAGTAGTGAGGCCGAGAGCGCGCAGTATAGTCATCGCCCAAGTGACGAAGTCACGGTAGGTCACGTCACCGACAACACTACTATCCTTACTAGGACCCCGATGGCAATGCTGACGTGAAGTGACACAGCAGAAGCGAGATGATCAGCCAAGAGGCCTCAAGAAGCTGTTTGGCGGCTTCTCCCGGAAGAAGAGGTGAGTTTGTCATTCATTGCCAACTGCTCTACGCATACTGGTGCTGATGTCCACCAGTCAAGCCTCCTTACGGCCAAGTCGGCCTCCGACATCATCGAAGGAACAACCACCGCCGCTCCCGTCGCCACCAGAAACTGTAATGAAGGCTCCACAGTTGCCAGTAAGTCGTCGAGTATCACAACGGCTGCCAGCTCCCACGGTCATAACGAACAATGACTTAGTTGCTGAGAGGAATGGGGACTCCCGCACAATGAAATCTGCTACTCCTCCGTTGCTTTCACCCCCATTTGGCGCCGTTGAGCTATCTGTGGTGCCGCCCACACGTGCCGGAGATGACAGTAGTGGATCAAGATCTATCTCACCCATCGAGGAGGAGCCCTGGTCCACTCCAGGTACCGAGTACTCTTCAGACTCGCGATTCCGACGTCGCTCAGACACTGCACTATGGACACCCCAAAGCGTCAGTCAAGGACGAAATTACAGAGCAAGCTGCCATGTCGACCGATTCGGCGGTGTTAGTCCCGTGTCTGCACGAAGTCCGAGCCCGTTGTCACGACTGCAGAGTCCTGCCGATGTTTCGTGCGACGGCTCAGCACCTTCACCATACATACCAACCATCTTGCCGGAAAGACAGAACGGTGCCTGGAAACGACACACTCTGCATAACAGCCCTTCTCTCTCTCGTGGCCCTCCGCTGGCCAAAATCGACGTGGCCGAAAAGGATGAAGAAGAAGGACAGTACGAAGTCATCAGCATGGCACCAAAAGTCTCCACGCTGGTGATCGCTCGCCACGATGCCAGGAGGCAACGATTGAGCCACTCATCAATCAAGGACAGGACGAGTCCGGACACGTACAGGCCCAAGGGACCTCGCTTTCCTGTCAACCCGAGCCCCCAATCACGCAGAAGCTCGTATGGGACGAACTCAGTGTTTGGTCAGAAGATCAATCAGTTCGACCTGGTGGCGAACAGCATCGAGAATGCACTTGTTGCTATGCGATAATCTGAGGGTGCCGCCACCGCTTGATACGTGGAGTTCGGGGCCTTAGAGTATTCTGCATCCAGCAGGACACAGGGTTGAGCACAAGTCAGTGTTCAAGATAGTGTCGGTTGAGACCTCATCTGGGTGGGGTACACGACCCACGTGTCGAAGACCCTTGGCTCTTGGATGTGGAAGAACGCTGCAGGAGTTGCAACAGAACTGGGTGGACAGGACCAACAGAGAGCTTTGGAACTCCAGGGTGAATGGAGTCTGTGACTCTGTCACTGGTGCAGTCCACTCCGCTGAGCGTGCCAGCGAAACCCGATTGGCTGATTGCATCCCTACCGACGCTATCGTAATCCAAGCCCTTACTCTCTGCGCTATGTCGGATGTGCCGCCGATGTGGCAAGCCATGGCCGTGTCTGGGGTCAATTTGTTCTCGCTCTGCACGAACAAGAGGAAGGCGTAATCTAATTCTGCTTCCGCAATATGTTCCTGCTTAGAAGGGAAAGGCTATGATATGCACACCGCGTGTGATGCTACAGACGGAGAAGACGTCGCCAAATGCTGTATCGAATTTAAGAGGTCCCGGGATGTTCAAGGACAGCATTCACACGTGTTGGAAAACAGGCATGGAACGTGGTTCCATTCTTCGAAGTTATTTTTGTCAGGGAACATACCTTGCTACTCTAGAGATGTGCATTCTCTCTCGATCTATTGAATGCAGTTCCGTCGGATCTCGGATCGTAATATAATCCATTTTTAATCAAACATTTCCCCCAAAAGTCTCCAATGTACCATGTACACGTATCTTTCACAATCTCAAGAGTCATTATTAAATGTACCTATTTCATGAATTAGCTCTGAGACGTCTGAAATTTTGATGTCGACGATGTGATACTGATGATGATGGCAACAGTGACAGTAGGGGTGATTGTGGTACCTACATAGTGTTAGTAGTATCCCTATAGAGTCCTCTTCCCTCGTTATCAGCAGAACACAGTACGGTACTACATGTACGTCGGTAAAAGGTAAGGTCAGGTAAATTCAGGTAGTAAGTTAAGGTACCTTGCCTTACCTTAGGTGTCTACTTATCTATCTGGCTGCCTTGCTCGCAAATGGCATCGATTTGCTTATATCGTTAGTTATACTAGGTAGCAGCAGGGTCCAGTTGAGACGCCTATTTAAAGTAGGTTACATACCTATGTATGTATGTATGTATGTATGTATGTATGTATGTATATAGTACTAACATGGGACAGATATTTACTTTTGGTACTATAATAGTAGGTAGGAGGCTCACTCCGAGTGAAAATCGGATGCCTTAGTAGAAGTGGTGGTAGGGGTGGGAGGGCAGTAGTCGTAGAAGTGGTAACTGTAGAAGAGGTAGTGGTCAGAGTACGAGATGAAATACGATAGCCGCAGCCTTCTGGCCCTGTGATGAAGTGTGTGTGTGTGTGTGTGTGTGTGTGTGAGACTGGATGCCACGTACCTTTGATTTGCTTCTCTCTCTCACACTGTCACACACACATACAACACACTCTGGCCGCCGACCAATTTGTTGATGCCGAGATCGCAGACAAAAATACTTCGGAAGATGTGGGATGTGGGCTTGAGCCCTGATGATGATGGCGATGACGATGATTGATGATGATGATGATGATGAGGATGACGCGGAAGAATAGGCATACAAACAACCTTTGCCAGGTACTTCTTGCAAGTAAGATTGGGGGGCTCAGCTGACTTTCTACGTATCGTTGTCTTATATCAGCCTTGGCAAAAGCCGGATAAGCCGCCCAGAACGCGCGTGTCGGAGGGAGATGGAAAATGGAGATGAAGATGGGAAAAGAAGACGAAAATAGTAGATGATGTAATAAAAAGAGGGATGTGTTCATAGATGGTTCTGGTAGAGATTGTGACAGGGTGTTTCTATAGGCATGCCAACCTGGTTCTCTTGGGGTTGGGGTTGAAAC
Organism: Sphaerulina musiva SO2202; assembly: GCF_000320565.1. Classification (NCBI taxonomy): domain Eukaryota; kingdom Fungi; phylum Ascomycota; class Dothideomycetes; order Mycosphaerellales; family Mycosphaerellaceae; genus Sphaerulina; species Sphaerulina musiva. The sequence goes on along the minus strand of NW_016017387.1, from coordinate 1,163,860 downwards.
GAACTTCTCCCTCAAGGCAGCTGCGAAAAAACCTTGGCCGTTTCTTGTGGCGATCATAAAGATGCTGAACTGCTGCTACTACTGCTCGTTCTGTCAGTCGTGACTACTGTTCTGTCAGAAACAAAATATTGCTGTGCTCTCGTCGGGGAATGAACTTTCGCGGCTCAGGCACACAATTGGAGACGATGTCTGAAGAACCAATCGACTCGACCCAGAGCACCACTAATCGCAACGACTCGACTCAGGAATCCCCAAAGAAGGAGACTACACCGGACTCTCCGGTCAAGAACGAAAAGCGTGCCCGGAAAACCCTGCTGAAGAAAGGAAACGCTGCAGAGAAGATGGCCAATGCGCAAAGCCCTGCTCAGAAAGAAGCGGCCAAGGAGTCCCAAATGCACGAGACATTTCACGACGCTAGCACCGGATCTCCAAGTGATGCTCAGAAAGACGAGGCCCTTGCAAAAGAGACTGGACAACAGACTGATCACACGGCGGTCCGTAGAAGCACCGATCTGTCTGGTGTTGAGAACGAAAAGTCCGAGACAAAGGAGCCGGCCAAGCAGGACTTGTTCCCTGGCGATGAACTGATTCCCGACGCTGTGATGGTCTATGACCAGAAGCGCACGATCCGCGCACCCGCTCGAGACATTTTTCCGTGGTTATTGCAATTGGGCAGGAACCGCGGTGGCTGGTATCTGCCAAACAGACTGGAAGGTATTCTGCCAGCTACTTGGAGGCCTTCGAGGACGATCGAGCCCAAGTGGCAGAAGCTTACACCAGGGGAGCGGATTGCAGACTATGGCTTCACTCGAAATGACTATTTCGTCGTGGATAGAGTGATTGAGCCTCACACGATTGTGCTCCGATCTAAGCGACACGGTTCTCAGTTCACCTGGGCGTTCCTTCTACGTGAACTCCACGAGAGTGATGAAGCCGCAGAGCCTGCTACAGTCGTTCACCTCAGGTTTCGGGGCGAGCTTACGGCGGAAGGTATCAGGCGTAAAATCCTCGTCAAAAGCGGCGAACTCTTGGACAAAGCGAGCGCGGCCCCGATGCTCGCTGGTTTGGCCGAGCGTTGCGAGCAGCCTGGCCAACTCGAAGCAGGTGACTCGGAGGAGAAGGAGAAGCCACCTCGACGATCTTTCGCAGGCTTGAGCTCACGGTCGAAGCCCGTTCGTCAGGACTCCTCTGAGTCTCCCAAAGAGGAGAGCAAATCGAAACGACGATCTTTCGCTGGCCTGAGCCCATTCAATCGAAGCACTCCCAAAGGAGAGGCTGCAGCTACCAAAGGCGAGACTGCACCTGCCAAAGAGACAGAGGTGCCCAAAGAGCAGACTGAGCCGGCGCGCGAGACGGTGGCACAAGCATGAAGCCGCATTCGAGACGCCATGGACAAGCCACTGGCGACTCCTTAGCTTGTGGCTGGCTCGTCGTATGGACCAAATGCGGCAATCTCCACGCCTTCCATGACATAGAAGGAGAGTGTGTCTAACAGTGCGGCCCAGTAGCCTGGGCTTTCCTCCTTGTTTTGTTCTTCTCCGCCTGCTGCTTTCTGAGCTATACCCATCTTCGCAACTTCTTGCACACTTCTAACGGCGTTGGAGTTCTTGAGTTCAAGTGTGATCAGGCTGCCGCGGTTGCTTGCATAGCTAATTGTGCGTTTGTCCGCAGAGAGGAACATGGGTCGGGCACATGGTGTTGTTGCGGTGGTGGAACGCAATGTTTCGAGTAACATGGGAAAGATCGGTGTATCGTCCGTAGATCTGGCAAATGATGTTTCAGTCACGTCTCAGCTTGGATGCGAGTCTGTCGAGTGTATCGGAGGTGATGTTGATTTTGGTCTGTAAGCGATTTTGATGTTTGCGATGGATGCCCTCGCAAGATATATCCGGCGGGATTTTGGTGCACTGTATGCAACGACATTGGAACATTCCATGCAGTGAGGTCACGGCAAGGATGCCCTCACGTCACAGGTTACTTCCATTCTACGTCATTCAATGCGTAATCTTGGCGCACCTCCTTCTGCCATGCCACTAAATTAGCCTTGTGACACAACAGGGCAATCACACATTTCACACACAACACATCAAATGGCGTCAAATTCCATCTGACTCTGAAGAAGAAGCGGACGGGAAGAAATCCCGTCTGCTGTCCACTAGACAATCCCTGAATAGGGAATTCGATGAGTGCGAGAAAAGCTTGGCATCAGCTTTGGCAGCTCGCTCTTGAGTGTACAAGATTGATTACCTAAGACAGAACGAGTCTCGGTGGTTGCTCCGACAAGGCCAAGAATACCTGACACACTATTCAGCCTCAGCCTCAGTCTTCAGTTCGAATGGAATTCACCAACTTGAGCTTCTGTTCCACTCGACTCCATCTCGCCGCACAAGGGCGCTGTTTCTCTCGAATGGGAAGCGCCTGACCTGGGAGGAAGCCAGGGGCGAGGAGATCAACGTGCTGCACAAGCTTCGCCGCAGCACCAAGTCGCGCCGCTTGCGCGATCAATTATGGCTTCAAAAATCCCAGATCCAGACGATTGTCGCACGGCACCTAGGACTTCGTAGCAGCTCACAGTGTAACATATTCAGCCCGAACACATGGAACCGCGGTCAGTTTAACATCTGTGTAAACGTACAAGTCATAGATAACTATTACCAAACTTCTCGAATAGTTTTTCGCTGCCCAATGCCTCACAAATTTGGCGTTCAAGAAGCGCCAGACACTGTTGATAAGAAGATCAGGTCTAGGTGGCCAACTATGGATGGGTAGAGACGAACTGCCCAGACGTGCCCATCCCCCGGCTGATCGGGTTTGGACTTTCCAACGGCGAACAGGTAAAATCGTGTCAGCAGCGGATTCTTTGTCTGCATGCTGATTGATCCAGTATACACATATCAGACACCTCCCATGGTATCGCCGCCTAGGCATTCAGATATGCCGCCTTGCACACTCGATATTATTCCGCAAGCAGGACTTCAGCCAGTATGCGCCGTTGCGCTCTAGCACCAATCAGCTTGGCTTGGGTTATATGCTCATCGACTTCATTGACAAAGACACCGGTACTATGCTTTCCAACACCTGGAGACAATAGAAGCACGACGAGGAGAAGAAGCAGCATTTAATCAGTCAGCTAAGCTGCATGATCCTTTCGCTAGCCCGGATCCCGCAGTCCCGTATTGCCTCACTTCGGTTCAACGAGGACGGCTCGATATCTCTCGCGAGCCGCCCTCTGTTCTGTGCTAATACGATATCAGAGGCGGAGGGGGCGCCGAAGATGGAGGAGCGTATGTATAACTCTACTGGTCAGCTTCTACGAGCTCTATATGATTTTCGGACCGGCGCTTTCAGATCTCAGCCCAATGCCGTATATGATGAGGACGACTGTCGGCTACAAATGTCTTATATGCTCTTGCTATAGAGTATTCTCCCTAGCGTTGTCGATTTGCAGTATTCAGGGCCTTTTATCTTGCAGTTCACCGATCTTCACGCTAGCAACATATTCGTCGATGCCGACTGGAACATCACGGGCATTATCGACCTCGACTTCATCTGCTCGTTGCCTCCCGACATGCTGTGTATGCCTTCCTGGCTATGCGTCGACGACCTGGATGACATTTCACGCAATCGGGACGAGTTTGCTGCCTCCTACGACTCGTTCCTTCGGATATTCGCTGCTGCGGAGAAGAAACAGCCACATTACAGCACTCTTCTCGCCGACACAATGCGCCAGGCTTGGCATTCAGGCGCATATTAGGTCTACTACAGTTTTATTTCTGTCAACGCTATGGCAATTATGGTCTCTGATCATATCTTCCCCATCTTCTGCTTTGAGAGCACACTCGACGAGGAGGAGGCGTTCTTTCGGAGCTTGTCGCATTTCTGGTGCCGGAATTCCGAGCAATTTGTCCAACGCAAAATGAAAGAAAAGGTCCAATATGATCTTGATTTACAAAATCACTTCGATACTGCCAAATTGACGGGATAGCGTGGCTGTCCGATCGCACTGTCGGAAGTCTTCTGGCGCGCATACAGCTTCGTGAAGCCCTTCGGCCCTTTGCTGCTTCGAGCACCCTCTTTTCTCTTTCCCCAAAAAGCTTCGACTTCAGCCTTAGCTTTCGCATCCTTCGCTGTCTATCTTTTGGCCTTTGTGAAGACACCTGAAGAAGACAGAGCTTGTTCTATATCGGGGTCCCGTGAGATGTGCCCCTGCTCGTCCTTGTTTGCTCAACTCGAGATGTCAATGTTCTGCTGGACTCACCAAGAGAACGATACCTGGTAGCTTACCATATGCGGTTTCGATGTGTCTGTGATTCGCAGAATGAAAATGAAGCTCGCTCTTCGTGCCCTCAGCTGCAAGAAGCCAGCTTCGAAATATCAGCGGGTGAAATGCGCTGCTGCAGGCCTGTCCTTACCGCCATGCGAACTTTGTCGGCAGAGCGTACTGCTCACGCAGTAGAGGGTATACTCGACGGGCGTTTTCCACGTACCTATCCAGGCGAATGATGGTGCACTATTCCGCTTGTCGGATTTTGCACCTGCCATACCTACGGACCTGCCGTAAAGTCTTGGCAGTTATACGTTGTTACCTTAAGATATGCAAGAGCCCTTGATCGTTTTTCATTCCACAAGAGTGGACAGCAAGAAGCTTACGTACGTTGGAAGATACAGGTAATCCTGCTGAACTTGCGTCGTTGGGGTTAAGTTCGAGATCCGAAATCATATATCCGTACCGCTAAAATTTCCTTTAGGTAAGCACGGCCACGATGAACAAAATTTACTGTTTTGCTGCTGCAACCTGCCTGGTGCAGGCCACCGAGTGTGCAGGAGGAGGGGAACGTTCTACACTAGGTACCTTAGATACCGTTCTTGACAGTACGATAGCTGGACCACATACTCAAGGGCTGGAATGTAAAGCAATGAATTCCTGTCTTGTCAGTTTTTCCCTCAAAGACACGATTTGCATTCGTATTTTTCCCTGTCTTCTATGCCTGCGAACGGCATTAGCTTAGTGAAAGGGACAGAGTTCGGGTTATTGAAACTAGTTGTAGTAAGAAGTATGTGAGTCCATATAGCACCCTTGGATTCCGAGCAATCGACTACATGTAGTTGGGAAAGTTCGTGATTCTCAGAATTTGCCATTTTTGCTTTTTCTTCTTTTTCCTCTTCTTCCTCTTTGCAGAGCAGACTTGAATAGTTCAATGCCTTGAATCAGCGAGCAGTGATCCGGGTGGGTACAGCCACCAAGGCAGTCCTATGCCTCATTTGTGGCCGATCTATCAGAAGCCACGATAGAGCGGGTCCTAACAGCTGAGCTGGACCAATGTAGGACTATTCGAGGTCAATCACGCCAACAATGGTGAGGTGTTGTCTGCTTCTGACTATGAGATTGGCTAAGCCGAGGTCATCGTAGAGGATATTGGATTTGGTAGGGTCATACATATACTCATCATGTATGAAGCTGGGTATTAACGGTTGTAGAACTCGAAACGACCGGTACTTGGCCATTGCATCGTATTTACCAAATGCCAAGTTTGGCTGGTGGACGAGGATGGTTATGTCAGACGAAGGAGGCAAGGAGGCAATCTCGAAAGAGCATACCAAAAGTGTCGATACCTCCTGTCTGAAGAATATTATGAGCCTTTCCAGTCAGAGGCCGTCGGAAGTGGGAGGCGTGAGCCGGAGACTCCAAGCTGCCATTGTGATCAAAGTCGAGCTGGAGCAGGAAACTGGCGAAGCTTGAAGGAATCGGAGCAGCCATGTCTCTCCGCCATCAAATTTGAGCCATAGAAACGTTTGTTGCTGTCGAGCCGGCAAGGTACGTCGTGGCGCAAGCTCGACATCCATGCGCACAGTCTGCCCTTTCGATGTATCTCCTCCAATCGATCTTCTCAACATCCTCCTTGCAAGCGCTGCACTATTTCCATTCGCTCGTCGGTTTCCATCGTGTCCAGAGTGCGGCGTCTTCGCACCTCGGATTTGGATGCGTGTAGTCAGTCCGTAGAAGCTCAGGTCTATTCTAGGATACTGTAGGGCTTAGAGTGTGGAGAAGATGTGGACGGAAGCCCAAAGTGGCCAGCCGCCACACGTCACCCCCGGCTTTCTTTGGCTTTATCTTCCTACTACTTCTACCCTTCTACCTACTATACACTACCACACACACTCGCTATACGCTCGCCGCCTACCTCGCCGTTACCGCCGTATCCGTCGCTACCTTACCTCTCTCTTTGTCGCCGGATCCGTTATCTTAATAATAAGTTACCTATATAACAAAGCCGTCGCTATAGCAACTCGAAGAAAGAATCTACTACTATAATATGTCTACTCTCTCTCCTCTACTACCGCAGACGTAGATAACTATATTATTCGAACCTTAGTATATTGTTATATAGCGTATAAACTCGTATGTTACTAATATACTATAGATTCCTCGTATCTGCTGCTTTAGTAGCGCTCGGTAGGAACATATCTACGATAAATAACAGCGACGCTATAGACGAGGATACCGATACCGAGGACACTTCGGAGGATAAGGAGGAGGATAAGGAGGAGGATACTAGGTAGACTAGCCTTACTCGCTGCTAAATCTCTACTAGAATCTCTACTAACTCGCTATATATAGGGCCGTATACACCCCCGATCTATACCTACGCTAGCCTACTACTACAGACTCTAGTAACTTCTAGTTCTGCTTAGTCGAAAGATAGTAGGGCTAGTTAGACGAGGCTACGGACGACGACGCGATAAAGAAGAAGGTCGCGAAAAATAACCTATAGAAGTTCGACTAAGCTAGCCGAATTATAGAGACTATAGAGGGTATTAATACGCTAGATCCGTATTACTAGTATACTCGCGGTCCGCGCGACGCGCTGTATAAGGTAGACGCAAAGAATAGTATTATCTACGCCTACTACAAGCGATATACTAAGTTAGGCTATTAGGCCGGGATACCCGTTAACGATTCCCCTAGCGATTCGTAGCGAATCGCCTAGCTAGAGGCTACTATTAAAGCGCTATAGGCTACGGTCGATAGCCTATAGGCTACGGTAGGGACCGTTTAAGATAGGACGGGTAAATTAGAGGATTAGGTAGAGTAGCTTATACTATACGTCGACGAGCTCTAGCGTATAGTCTATAATATAGCTACAGCGGTATAGCCGTAGGGTAGAGTATCGATACCGGAATCGACTACAATTCCGCGTACGAATAATTAGTAGATAGGTATATATATACCTACCTATTTATATATATAGTAGCGATATACCGTAGCGAGTATAGCGAGTTAGGTAGGCTACGTACGATCTATAGCGTTTCTATAGCGAGTTAGCGAATATAAGCTAGCGCTAGGTATACCCGACTAATCGGATCGTCTGCCGACCCTACGCAAACTCTGCAATATAGGTATACCGTTGTAGATATAAGTCGATAGTAGTAGATAGCTATAAAAATTAGTCTTTTCTACTCGTATCTACGCTCTATATAAGTAATACCGGGCGGCGCCGGCGGTAGCAATAGCAACCGCCGTAGCGTTAGGCCCCGGGGGCCCTATAGGCTTATATCTATCGATACTAATAGCGAGCGCGGCGATTTATTTATTTCTTGCTTAGCGCTCTAGTTATTGCCCTCTCTCCGATTAGAACCGCTAGCTTATATCGCTTAGCTATAGGTATAGCGGTAGTACTACTCGTCGCGCTCGCTACTAGTATCGCCGTACCGGCAGTACTACTCGTCGCGCTCGCTACTAGCGTCGCTTCTAAGTCGACGAACTTAGGTAGCTTACGGGCGTTAGTTACGCTCTCTGTCTATAATACCTTCTCTTTCTTAATATAAGCGTTGTCTATATCGGTATTACTATCGATTTCGACAAACTTAGGTAGCTTATAGGCGTTAGTTACGCTCTCTGTCTATAATGCCTTCTCTTTCTTAATAATTAGTACGCTATCGTTGTCGTCGGCCTCGCTAAGCTCGTCGTCGTCCTCGTCGTCGTCGTCGTACTTATCGGCGTAGAGCTATTCGATACTCTTAAGGACTTCTAATACTACAGGCGTTATACGGCTACTCGCTACGCTCGCTACTAGTGTCGCGCGTAATAGTATCGCGCGTAATAGTGTCGCGCGTAATACTATAGTGCCCTCCCTATCCTTACGCTTTTGCCTTAGTTGTTTATACTACTAAACGACGATAATAGCTTCGTAGGTACGTATAGTAGATCTACTAGGTAGCGGTATTTTGAATACCTCTATAGACTCGAGGACGTCGGCACTCGCGACACTCGCAGATAATATACGGTTCGGCTTATTAGTCTCTAGATAGAATAATCGTACGAAGAATACGTCGTAGAAGTCTTTAATAGCTGTAATAGGCTATATAGGTAACTTAGTTAGCTCGAATCGTATAAGTATAAATTCTATTAATAGCTTCTTAGCGCTATTAGCTACTCGATCGCGATCCGTCTAATAGTTATAGAGGTCGGTATAGGCAACCGGATCGTAGTACTTCTACTTATTATTATTCTTTAGAGCTCGTATAGTAACTCGCTACGTATATACCGTAATACTAATACTAAACGAGATAGCCGGAGGCAGCGGATTCAACCGCGACGACGGTAGGGCCGGCGTATACTACTAACATATAGTCGGCGGTAGCGTACTAGCGTATAGTACGACGGCTATAGCGGCCTTAGCTCTAAATACGATATTAGCCTCGTTACGTATAGTATTCGCGTACTACGGAATCCTTACGAATGTCTAGAAACCCTATTAACCGTCGCTAAGTACTCGCTATATAGATCGTTTCAAGGCGACTAACCTTTACTTAGTATATAGGTACTAGCTACTGCGATCGCGACGGCTACGGCTACGGCGGCGGCGGCGGCGGCGGCTATCTAGTAACCGGACGGCTACTTTCTAGTACGCGTAATAGTTCGCGTACGAATTTAGTATATAGAGGGTTTAGATTAAGCTAATAGTACTAAGAGCAGAAATTGAACTTATAGAATATAACGCTATATCTAATCGACGGTACGACTAGATAGTATTTAGCCTAGAGGCTAGGTAGGTTGTCGGCTATAGTGAATAGGTCGGTAGAGAGAGAGAGAGTATATATATATATAGAAAAGAATTCAAATAATAGTACGTACCGTAATATATACCCCGGAGGGCTTAGCTCGCTTAGCTCGTAGTTATACTCGTAGGGGAGATACTAGCCCTATAGCCTACGGATTATTATAGAACTCGATAATACCTAAATCCTCGTTTGCGATTAGCGCGTTGCTAGTATCTCTAAATGCTTCCGCCGTCTAGCGTATAGGTATCTAATCTCTTGCTACTAATAGCTTTAGAAGTATACCGAGTATTAGCTATTGTTCTAAGCTAATATAGTTATTTACTAGGCTACGTAGGGTAATATAGGCCGTACGGTACGTATGGTCGCCGGTCGCTACGTTGTACGACGTACTACTAATAGGTAGCGCGAAGCTATAGAGGAGGAGGCTCGCTTTGTACTATTCGTAGGTATCGGCGGAAAGAAAGGCCTCGAGGTCTATAGTATTAAGTTAGCGAGCAGGCTACGAGTAGAGCGAGTATATATACTAAACCCTTCTAGTATCCCTTCGAGCGTCTGTAGAACCTCCTTAGGTATACGTATACCTTACTACGTAGCGCTATAGAGCTCTAGATAATGCCGTAATATATAAGGAATACCTAGAATCGAGTATAGCCGATTGTTTTGCCTCCGAATCTTATAGTAATTCTATACCTTTACGAATCCTACTACTGTCTTACGGAGAATCGTAGTATAGATCGCTAGGAAGGCAATACGATCGCCTAATAACTCTAGGTCAAATTCGTTCGTAGCATTTAAGCTATAGAAGTACGCGCGCTATCTATTTAGCGCCTTAGCCTACTAATTCTACTATACCTCGATATACTGATTTATCTTACTTATACTATATCGGAAGTATTTACCGAATCGTAGTAGTAGTAACGAGGCCTCGCCGCGAGTACTATACTTAGTATTCTCGACGTCGTAAGCGGTATAACGTACTATATAGTATACGTTAGCGGCTAGAATAGTCTTACCTCTACGATCCGAGCGTATAATTACCGGCGCGTATCTACTATAGCGTAGGGTCGCGATATACTAAGCAAGTACCGAAACGGCCGATCTACTAGTAATTCTGACGTAAATCTACTCTATATACCGCGCGTATACGTCGATTGCGCTATATATCTAAATACCCTAGTACTCGAACTTATAGTACGTATCTATCGAGATTGCCGCTAACGGCCTAGATATAATAATAGCACTATAGTACTCTCTAGCCTTCTCGTATCGCCGCTAAATACTATCGGGATTAAGCAATTTAATAATACGGTAGATATAGTCTCTAAGTAGGTTAGCCGACAGCGATTTAGCAAGCGAGTAGATAGCGAGCGCCTACGTACCTCCTAATTATATTTATCTCTAAACGTAGATATATATATAGGTTCCTCCTACTATATACCTCTACCTCTAACTTAGCGAGCTCGTCTACGAGTACTATAGCGATTAACTCTTTAGTATATACTTGCTCTACTACTAGTATCTGCTTCCTAAAACCTAGCTCTTTACGTATACGCCGATATATCCTCGTACTAATTTTCTAGCTATTAATCGCTAGAATCGCAACTGCCTCGCTATCTATAAGTTGTAGCTTAGTATAGGTATACGCTATACGTATACGCAAGCTATCGTCTTCGTCGAAGATATCGTACTATCGACGATATAAAGGTACGGCGGCTATAGTAAGGCCCTAGGCTTATAGCCGTTGTTCGAATATACGCTCTATAATAGAAATACCGAACTACTAGTATAGATTAGCAATAATCTACCTCTACGAGACACCTTCTTCGAGCTATATAGCGATATAGACCTAATAGTTATTATAGTCTATAGCGCGTAGTCCTCTAGGTACGTACGTCCGAGGTATATTAGTAGGTAGCGACGGATACGGCGGTAACGGCGAGATAGGCGGCGAGCGTATAGCGAGTATATGTAGTAGTATATAGTAGGTAGAAGGGTGGAAGTAGTAGGAAAATGAAGCTAAAGAAAGCCGGGGGTAACGTGTGGCGGCTGGCCACTTTGGGCCTCCGTAGATGTGGGTGTTGTGAGGCTTGGCAGCCACCGGCGCCAGGCTGAACGCTGGGCCTGTCACATCATCACAACTGTGCCGTTCACTGCCAATCAACAAGGTTGTGCTGCTCAACTCCAAGTCGGCGCTTATTGCACTGGATCCTCCTCACCGTCCCATGAACAGCCATATTAAACTGTTGACGCACTACGATACGCAAAATGTCCAACGATTTCGAAGACGAGTTCGCGCAAGTGCAAACAGCCAAAACCAGCGCCTTGAGCAGTCCGCGAGACGCTGGCCAACGCCCCCTCCCTTCTCCATCGAGCGACCCGTCGCGAGGAGGTCGAAAACGAAAATCCTTCCACGAGAGTGACGATTGTTCCTGCGACGAGCCTCCTGTTAAGAAGAATTGCGACGTCAGCGTGGCCAATTCGCTGCCGCTGCTCGAAGCTGGTCCAGACGAGTGCTACGGATCGGACGTCAGGTGGGAGGAGTACTTTGGAACTTGGCCGGCAAGAATGTCGGCGCAGGACATGGGCCCTCCGAGTCGTGGGGCGAAGCGTTTTCATACTCCGTCGCGATCGAATAGCTATAGTCAGCGCGTTCGGGATGGAGACTCCCCAGCACCGTGGACGAGAAGACACGAAGAGAGAATGGAGGATGCGGGAATATTCATGACAGACATTGGTGATCAGGCCAGGATCACGGATGACTGCCACCGGCTATGTGACCGTTTGCTTAAGGCCGAATACTCAATGCCGGCCAACTTAGCGTATCAACCGGACCAGCTAAAACAACTGCTGCGACGAGTGCGTTTCTGCAACGAAGCCCGTGTGGTTCGCGATATTATGTCAATCGTAGTCCCCTCTCCCGAGCTGCTCACAATCCGTGGACATGCCGAGCTCAGTACTATATGCGAAGCCATGGACGCCGAGTGGACGCAGTGCGCTACTCTGTGTGGCCCCAGGCCGAAGCCAGACTTTGTGGCGGGTATATCGGCAGCCACCTTCACGACTGAGGAGAAAGAGAAGCTTCAGCTGAACCACACGAGCGCATGCCCCAATTTCTTTCCAGAGAACATGTACTTCCCTTTTCTGATCTGCGAGGCGAAGGGAAGCGATGGATCAATCGAGGAAGCCGAGCGACAAGCTATGCACAGCGCCAGCATAGCGACTCGAGCCGTGATAGAGCTTTTCCGGAAGATCTCTGCCACGGCTGAGGTAGACGGAAAAATTCTCACGTTTTCTGTCGCCCACAACCATTCTACGGCGTCGATATTTGCTCATTTCGCAAAGATCGAGCACGACAAGACATCCTTCTATCGTAAGCCGATCATTTATCATCGATTTGCGGACGATGTGAAATCTACGGGGTGGACGAAGTCATACCAAATTGTTCGAGCAATTTATGACCATTTCGTTCCACAACACGTGGGTCGAATTCGAGATGCTCTTGCGAGACTGCGAAGCCCATCCCCAGCGGCTTCCACGGCACAGTCTGGTGTCGAGGACAGTTTGGAGGCATCGGCCGCGGAACAGTCCTCGTCGTATGAAGATGGTCCATTCAAGAAGCCCTCTCTTCCTGCTTCATGGCTGCGGGAGGAAAATAACAGAACCACTGAAAAGTTCTTAGAGCAGTTGAGGCTCCAGAGAGAGCAAATGGAGAAACAAATGGCACAGCAGAAAGAAGAAATGCAGAAGCAGTTTGCACAGCAGCTGGCACAGCAGCAAGAGATCATCAGTCTCCAGCTGTTGAAGATGTCAAAAGCTACTTCGACAACCTAACTTGATATTTGCTTTTGAGGCTACCCGAGACAGTCACGAACTAGAACGATTGGACGTAGATATACTTGAATCATTGCTCACGACCCCAAGTTGCACTGCAATCCAGTCTCAAGCAACAAAATTTCCAGGACCTCCTGAACAGTCAGCCCACCTGCCTCGTTCCACTTTGACTGGGGCGACTGAACACGTTCCAAGAATACGATCAGCAGTCCATAGTCGCCAAAGGCATCAAAGGGGAGAACCATACCTACCTACTGTCCAGATCTAGTACTGAACCGAGAGATACAAATGTGAAGTCTAGTGAGGTGCTTCGAGCTGTGTAACAGATCCCGCGCGTACATGATGATGTCAAACTCTGCCTACAACGGTTTTGATCGCGCCGTACAGTATTTGTCTTCTTTGTATAGGTCTCGACTCGAACAAAAGCAACCGTGCCGGAGGCGACCCTAGATCTGCGGGAATATTCGGTCAAGCAGTCTCAGCCGATGTATGTCCGCAGTATCAAATTCCAGGCACGGTCTTAGTGGGTGTATATCCGAATTATTGTTTCCAAGTCTTCGCCTGCCTGCGCGAGCAAGAGAAGGAAAGAGTCGAAAAGGACGCTGTACGCGACGAGTGACAGAGGAGAAGGGCGGACTCGCTAGGAGGACATGCAATCACAGCTTGGGAACTCAGTTCCAGCAGTCAAGGTCGGAGAGACGAAGCTACTGTCCGCGCTCACCATGTTTCCCAGGCAGACGACTACCTGCATTGGCACACCATTGCTGGGCGCGCTGCGCTGACTTGACGCTCTGGTCATCAAGCACATTTCATCCATACCTGTATCCAAAATCCCATCGTCTCATGATAAGCCTGATCGGCCCACAGAAGGGTCAAACAGGGGGCCACTCCATCAGGGACGCTCACACAGCCTACCAGACATGATCCGCATTCGATCAATGATACGTAGGTAGTATTGGCGTCTTACAACTCTCGCCGCCATCAAGCTCCTAGGCTGTATTCGGGCCAAGGCAAGGAATGGTACTATTCCTCACGCGAACGCTCTGCGTCAAATACGGTCCACTGCGACATCTTCCGGAGGCATCTACGATGGAGTACATCGCGGGCAATAGGTATATTGAGAAATGTCTGGATCCATCATCCATGGCCCAAGGAATTGAAGATGGAGAGGCTACGCCAGACCTATTTCGGAGACTGGAAGTAGGTTGTCTGGGGCGCGCTTACTCATATCGAAATATCCACTCCCTTCGAAGCGATGCTCTTGTCCAGTCGACCTTATACTACCTAGCGCCCATATGCCCATATCCCTTCCATCCTCTTCAAGCCGCCTGAGCGCTTCGATCATTCAACTCCGACACAGGTCAAGGATGCACTGGACCTCAGCGCAGAAGCGCTTGTAGCAGTTGCGCCCCGCGCCTAGCCAGCTCACACATGTGGTGGTTCAAGGATGTTAGGCGACACAGCATTCCAGCCTGTGTTTTTAGCCGCTCGCACTTTCTCGTGGGAACTACATGATAGAGAGACGAGACGAGACCTCAGATTCTCTTTTTTTTTCTCGCTGTCAAACAGAATCCTTCCAGGTTTGCATTCCAACTTATAGGCGAAAAATTCCATGTCCGCGGTCCAAGCGTGCATGCCCGATCTTGATTCGCTTCTGCGCCCTGCAGATTTGACCCATTTCGTGGTGGGTACGACAACACACGCGACACGACACAGAACAGGTACATGTAGGTAAGTATCTTATCTTACCTACCTTAGGTGATCTCACTTGATAATGCCTTTCCCGAACTCATTTCCAGGTGTATCTACCTGCGTGTATATAAGCCTCTCAACTCGCTCGGTATGAAGAAGGTACATACCTGGTAGGTAGGCACCCAATAGACTTGGACGAGTACCAGGTAACATTCATTATCGTGAGGCTGACAGCTAGCAGCTGTTCACGAGAGTCCATTTTGAACACAGCCAATAATAATAATAATAAAAAAAAACTCTGGTAAATCTCCGTCGTAAAGAGGATCCGCCTTTTTGCAGTTAGATTGAAGGGAAACGTCGGACCTGACGAGTCCGTCCAACATGTAGCCAATCTGTAGGTACATACTAGGTAGAGTACATTATACTTATGCACCACGCAATGCCGCATTATGGGGCAAAAATAAATAAAAAAAAAATGGAGTCAGCGCCTGCAGGTGCGCGGCTCTGCTGTCCTCCTGCATGGAAGCTCGCGTGGTCACTATCTTGAGCCTAGGTAGGTGGTGCCGTGGTGGTTATGTAAGGTAAGTTAAGGTACCTACAGGTAAGGTACAGGTACCCGACGTGTACCTACAGTCCTACATGTAGGTTGCAGGAACGACTGCTTCTCTCCTGCAGCTCACTGAGGGATTCTCTGATCATGGAAGTTGCGATTGCTCGCCTTCCTCTTCGTTTTTCTTTCCAATACCTACCTTATTTGGTCTTTCCGCCAGGTGCAAACGTGCACCCGAATAGGTCCTTTTCTCCTACAGGTACGTGTAACTTATCGCTTGGCTGGCCTGGGACGCTTTCCATCAGCGCATCATCGCAGCTCGAGGTGCTCCAATACAACTTCCTGGAATACGAGAAAGGGAGATTCTTTGCCATGGTCGAGAAAAGTTTCTGATACATGGATCGCTGTTCAACTGTTGTCACAATCTGACGA
Organism: Sphaerulina musiva SO2202; assembly: GCF_000320565.1. Classification (NCBI taxonomy): domain Eukaryota; kingdom Fungi; phylum Ascomycota; class Dothideomycetes; order Mycosphaerellales; family Mycosphaerellaceae; genus Sphaerulina; species Sphaerulina musiva. The sequence goes on along the minus strand of NW_016017387.1, from coordinate 1,148,292 downwards.
GTCTGAGGCGTACATTTGAGCACGACTTGGTTATGCGCCGTGGTACTGGATTATGTGTCTCTAACGGGTATATGTGAAGAGAGAAAGAGAGCGACCTGGCACATCGACATATACGTCTCCCATACATGTACCCTGCCTGGATCGTCTGGCCGATTCGGAGACATGGTGCTATGACAATTCGCCGTATGTGTCTTATATCATGTTACGCGGCTCGTAGCATTCATCTTCTATCATACCTGTACCCTTGTGGTCTGACTGCAGTAGTACATGTAGGTGAGTTGTGAGGCCTTCATCACCACTCGGCTCTGTAGCTCTGCGACGTGTCAAAAAAAAACTAAACAAACAACAACGCTGCACTTCATCCTGTAGAGTACTATAAAGAGGCGTTGTGAGTGGTCACATGGAGGTGGATTAGGCACCCCGCCCAGATCGGTGAGGTGGCCTACCAACTGGGCTTGACACGTTTTGAGGTTGATTGGATAGAAAAGGATTTCTCAGGCGTGCAGCTGCCGACAGAACAGTTAGTATCGATACGACTGTAGAAGTCAGTCATCGCCTAAAACTGTTTCCATGCGAACAGATGCAGCGGAGACGGTGCCGCCTGAAGATATTTGTAGCGGCTATTCGTGATCTAAATGAAGCAGCAACGAAAACTGGATGCCAGAGATTACGACTTGTGGGTGTACGTATGGTGGGTGGCTACCTACTTTGGGCTCACCGTCCGACGTCCGTAGCATGCAGATTCATAGGCTCAAAGCAGGCTTCGCAGCAGCTCCTCGGGACTGGCGAGAGACGCTGCTCTGAACAGCAGATGACTCTGGTGGAACAGCGCACCGACGCGCGTGGCCCAGGAAGCAGTATGCCAGTATCAGGATATCAGCCCAGTTTTCCGTCCAAGTGACCCAAGTTGGCATCGTGGACGTTGAACGATGGCCGTCAGGGGATGCTGTGTGTCAGTGTGTGTCGGGGCTCGAGATGACGCAACGTCGACCAGGCGTTTGCGCCAGTGGATTGTTACAGCAAGTAAACAAACGGGCGATGGATGGGATGAACGGGAGATCAGGTCAGGTGCAGAAGAGGTACATGTACATACCTCCTAGGTACCTTAGATGGTAGGTTTTCTCCCTGTGAGGTGGCAAGACGAGCATCGCCTCGGCCAAAAGATATCAGTCAATCAATATCAAGGCATAGGAAAGGTACTGGACCAGTGGACATGTAGCTAGGAGGGTACGGTCTACACTACTGTGCTACCCACTGTCAAAGCTGCACAGAGACAGAGAGTCACCGACAGCGGAAGGTGAGACGACAGGGTCGGGCGTAGGCCAACGACTAGCGCCATTGTCACGAGTGTGCGTGGCATTTTCGGATCAAAGCTTCAAACAACAAATCCAGGGTCGAGCGAGCGAGTGAGAGCATCGCATCGCTCCGCATCCGCTCCTTCCTCCCCCAACTCGCGCGACACGCGACTGCGACTACTGCCAACTGCGACTGCCTCACCCACACTCACTACTGCCAGCGCAACTGCTGCCTCTCTTCGCCTGCCACGCTGCCCTCCTTCCTTCGATTGCCTGTCGCCTGCGCGCCATCTCCACCACCACCACCACCGCCGCCTCCTCCGTCCTGCTCGTCCGCATCCGCATCCTCATCGCCCACAACACCGACGCGACTCGGCAAGCCGGTGTTTCGCCCATCTCACTACACCCGCCGTCCATGACGCGTGGTGTTTTGATATTTTCGCATTCCACGGCAACAACCTAAACCGCTCGCGAATCGAACAACAAGGACATCCTTATTGTCGTCCGACTACTGTGCGCCCACCCTCATGTCCGACGACGACGCTCGATAGCCTCAGCCCGTCCTGGTTGTTTGCGCCTGGCGCTCATCGCAGTTCCGCACCTCACGCGCGCTCACGGACCAGATCTCCCGTCCCCAAATCTTGCTGCCTTGCTATCGTCCAGGCACCGCCATATTGGACCAGTAACGCTAGGCAGTAGCAAGGTGACCGCGTAGCTTCCCATTGTCAACAACACGCCCCGCTTTGCCTTTGCGCACAAGCTCGAAAACGACAACCGCCACCTTCGGCGCGATACCCACGTCGTGGTGCGCGTCCAGAGACTCTCCTCGAAACCCACGCCGGACTCACCAGCAATGGAGTTGGAATACTCCCCTCGTCACTCACCAGGAGGCTCGATGCATATGCTCTCACCTACGCACCCGAGGAGCCCACAATTCGACGGATTCACGACCATTCGCCAGATTCGCCGCTCCCTCTCGCGTTCCCCTTCGAAGCCGTCGAGATTCGCCCTATCAACGAAAGGAACCTCACACAATGCGCCCATGTCTCCTGCGCCGCGATCGCCATCGGGACTCAGTCGCGCGTATAGTGCAGATCAGAGCCAGCTCGAGTCGAGAAGCAAAACCACAGGTCAGCGTTGTGGATTGGCACGGACGAGGTCGCGCAAAGCATCACCACCTAACAGTCCGCTGCGGCGTGCACTCAGTGACAACTCCAATCAAGGCAACGCAACGCCGCGCTACCCGACGCGCCGGACGTCTGCTGAACACGAACAGGAAAACATGGATTGCTCGGAAGATTCTGTGAAGGCTGCGCCAGACTCGCGATCTGTCGATGCCATCAAACTCGACTTCTCCAAACCAGGCCCCGAAAAGTTCTTACATTCTGTGCTACGAGAACATGCGTCACCCATGAAGTCGAGTCCGCTCAAACGAAGCGATGGTGTCATGAACCTGGAAGCCGCGAGCTTGGGAAGTCCTCGCAGCAGCAAGCGTAGGAGCTTACACAGCGCTTCGAGCATAGACTTCAACATATTCGAGCAGAGCTTTGACGGTGCTCAGTATGAGCCTGCGGTATCACCTGACGAAGACAAGGAGAAGGAAACCGCGCCGACCTTCACCTGGAACATGGCTCCACCACCAAGCTCACCACAAAGGCGGCCGTTCAGTCTACGGAAAACTACATTGTCTCAGCGCGCTGGTTCTGCTCGAAAGAATCTGTTCGCAGATTCTATGCGCGATTCGGTGATGAGTCCCTCACTCACTCGTGCTCGATCAAGATTCTCATTGGACGGCGCACTGCCCTTGCGCAGTTCGGACATGGACTCGGCGCTTCGGAGGAGTGCAGCCAGCGATCCTCCAGTCTTGTTTCCACCGTCTGTGCAACAGAAACAACTCCAGTCAGCGCCCAAGCCTCATCCACTGTCTCACGCGTTGACCCCTTCGTCTTCCACATCGAGCGTGCTGGATGATGGCGCTACACCAGCTGGAGAACCACCTGTGGCACCTCTCGGCGCCCCTGCCGAGAAGCCATCAGGGGCACCAAAACGATGCCCTGGATTCTCCAAGTCGCTGCCACTGGGTGCGCTACGCCCAAACTTAGCTGCTGACTCTCAGGGAGATGCTCACGCTACACCCGCTGGATACAAGATGGCGAAGCCATTGCCACAAGCTTTCATGTCAACTGGACTGATCTCGAAACGACACCGTAATATGGATGGCGGCCCTGCTACACTCTTTCAAAGTACCAACATGCCGGACACACCTTCCAAAAAGCAGCCACTGCTTCATTTTGGGGGAACTCCTGCTCCCTCCGCACTGGGTAAGCTTGCGCGTCCCATGCATGAGTTTGGAAGCCCGAGCACACCCTTCAATGGCAGAGTCTCGAAGGCATCTCCGCAGTCGTTTGGCAAGGGTGTCAACATATTCGGGTCCAAGACAAATCAGGCTCAGCTCACCAGAAGGAGCTCCTTCATCAGCATTGATGGCGACGAGCCTAATGACTCACCTACTGGACATCTGGACAACCATGCCATTGCCGACGACCTGCCACCGACACCCACCAAATCCACGACGACGATGCCTAGACCTCAATCTAAGGGAAAGAGTAATAGTCTGCGCAGCAGCTTGTTCGGGAGGAGAACATCTCTGGGTCCGGATACGTTTGCCTCACCTGCTGACTGTGAGCACTCGCCGACCGTAGACGACGAAAGTAAGTTCATGCATGCTGATTTTACGCCTTGCTTTCGGCGCGAGAAGGGTGCGGATTGCGCTGCTGTTGTCGACGACTCGCCAATGCCTTTCATCACATTGACAGCCAGTGTGTCACCTTCCCCGCGGTTGTTTCGAAGTCAGTCAGAGCATGAACCGCGACGACTGACTTCCCCCTCACCACTTGCGAAACGATCGTTGCGTTCTGAGCCATTGTTGGATTCAAGTGGAAGCACTCATGCTAAGCCTATAGCAGCGCCAAGTCCTGTGGCGATCAAGCAGAGCGGAAGCAAGCACTCTCCGCACACCCCGCACGAGTCCTTCACTCCACCAGACCCAAGTTGTCTCTCAATCTCTGTCGAGAATCGCGCATCTCTCCCATTCAACAGCTGCAGCTTTCCACCAGCCACGCCGACCGGACCTCGCGGCGATTCGTTCGCGTTCAGCCTCGGTCAAAGCAATCCCATAAGCGGTTACTTCCAGAACGATGTCGACACTTCGCTCACTTCACGCTTCGGGCAAGTCACGTTGTTCGGAAACGGTGAATTTTCGCAGGTGTATAAGGTCGAGAAGCCTCTGTTGGATGGTCCAGGTGCGCAGTCAACATCCAGCCCGGGGCGCATCGTGTATGCCGTCAAGAAGGCTCGGAAGCCTTATACTGGGGTGAAAGACCGCCAACGAAAGATGCAAGAAGTCGTCCTCCTGAAAGCCATGCAAGGCCATGAGCACATCGTGCAGTTGGTCGACCACTGGGAGTCTAAGAATCACCTTTACATCCAGACCGAGTACTGCGAGAATGGCAATCTGAAGGACTTCTTGACTCAAACAGGGTGCAAGGGACGGTTGGACGATTTCAGAATCTGGAAAATCTTGCTGGAGTTGTCACAAGGCCTGAAGTCTATCCACGACCAGAACTTCATTCATCTTGACCTGAAGCCTGCCAACATCTTCATCGATTGGGAGGGGCTGTTGAAGATTGGTGATTTCGGTATGGCGAGTACCTGGCCGGCTCCCGCTGGCCTCGATGGTGAAGGTGACCGCGAGTACATCGGACCTGAAGTTCTTTCAGGCCGCTTTGACAAGCCCGCCGACATCTTCTCGCTCGGTATGATCATGCTTGAGATTGCCGGTAACATCGTGCTCCCTGACAACGGCGCGTCCTGGCAACGCCTTCGCGCTGGTGACCTCAGTGACCTGCCGAGCTTGACCTGGAGTTCCGATAGCAGTCTGAGCCGAGATGACTCGGGCGATCCCATCGAGCTACTGAATGGCCAGTCCAATGAGTCGCTCTGTACATCCCATCAAGGCGATGATGATGATCTCAGCTTCTTGCGCCCAGCACCTCCGAAGCACCAGCACCAGCGTCATCACGATCTCGATAGCGCCCCGCAGTTCATGGTCGACCCGACCGATAGTGAGGCTCTTGAGACCATGGTACAATGGATGATCAATCCGGATCCAGATCAGCGTCCGAATATTGATCAACTTTTGTGCGCACACGGCGTCTTGTGGGTGGAGCAACGTCGTCGCGCAGGCGCTACGGTGTATGAGGGCGCATGGGGACCAGCTGATGATGTTCTCAATCACGGACAAGAAGAGGACATTGAGATGATGGATATTTGAACGGTGCCCAGAAAGTGGGACAGTTGTGGTCTCACCGCTTGAGCATCCCTTACTGCACGGTGTCCAAGTCGTTGCACCCTTACTTGGGAGTCGTCTCGGGCCATGCATTATCAACATGATGCATCTTACGGGAATAGCCAGACGTACGCGGAACGAAGAGCAGCACGGAGCGTTCACAGGCACATGGGCGCATTGAACGCCGGATACAGGAGGACGACTGGATGGGAAGAAACGATGGGAAGACAAGAGATCACGGCCGACTTACTACTGAACATGTAAATGGTAACGAACTAACGAGGGAGCATTTTGCTGGGGCATGAGAGAAGAGCGGACAGCGTCAAGCATACGCCTAGCATGAGCGATGTTTTCGATCTCTGAAAGGGTGTGGCCTTTACTGCTAGCTACGATTACGGCTTGGGTTTGGCACGACTTGTCTTGGGAATCGCTCGGAAAAAGGAAATGCTAGCATAGGCTACAGCATTTATATTTAGAACCGCAAGGCTACCACACTAGAAACTACAGACTACTGTACCTTACAGTTGACATCAGTGGAACTGGGATCATTATTCGGCCAGATGCTTGACCTCTGTAGACTGTGCGTTTTATAATTACGTTGCACCCGTGTTGTTGTTGTTGTTGTTGTTGTTGTTGTTTGACAAAACAAATGTGGATCTCCGTCGGTCTCCTTGCGCACACGAGGTTGTTTGCATATATGTTGCTATGCGATGGAGCACGACAGGTGCAATCAAGACACACGTGTCATGATGCTTTTTTTTTTTTCTTTTTTTCCTTTTTCTTTTTCCCTTTTTTCTTCCTCAACTCAATTCGTTCCCGCCATCGCGAGTCACGACTTTCTTTACAGTTGCAGTTGCTATGCCACACGCGTTTTTTTTAGTTTTACCTGTAGGTGAGGTAGTTTATTTCCATGACATGTCCCCATCCCCCCGACGGGCCCCCCGTGCCCGTAGGAGGTACCTGCCTTACACATGAGAAGTTCTAGCCCCCTGGGATCTAGTGTCTAGAACTCTCCCCAACTCCATGGAAGTTGAAGTTGGCTTTTGGGTGGTGATGATGACTCTGACTCTCTCTTACTCTGTTGTGTAGGAGGTAAGGTAGTACCTATGGACGAAAATAGGTACTTATAGTTCAGGTAGGTATTTCTACTAGAAATATGTCCATGTACCTAGGTAGTACCTAGTACGTGCCACTGCCTGGTCATCTTCATCATCTTCATCATCATCATCATCATCATATTATGTATGGATCGCACCTACCACATGGTGTCTTGTCACTACCTCCTAGGTAGTCGCTGGTTTCTTTTTTTTCTGTTGCGCCTTGCGACATATATTTATGGATGTAACCTGATGTAAGGTACATGGAGTTATAGGTCGTATGCCGGCCGGAGATTTTTTGTTTGAGTGGTGCTGCTGCCTTGATTGAGGATGGAGGGATACCAGGTACCTCTTAGGTGGCGGGCTTCAATCATGATGCGTAGGGTGGGTAGGTACCTTACGTGTGTTGTTCATCGTCGCTATGTACCTACTAGGTTCATGTCTTTGTCTTGCGATGGGACGTGAATCGGTGATACTTAGTAAGGTACTCTCACTTACCCAGGTACACACCTAAGGAATAGTACCTAGGTACCTAGGGTACAGTACTACCTGACTATAGGTAGGCCTTTACGTGCAAGCTTCCTTTTGTCTTTCAAGACTACCTACCTACCTAGGTAAGGTACATGTACATACGACTGTTACCTTTTTTGGTTACAGCTACATGAGTTCGGTACTCGTCTGAAATACATCATCATACCTTACGCGGATATTGCTTTTTTTTTTCGGGGAGGCGCGCGTCTTTGCAAGAGAAATACAGGTTCCATCCTGGGCGCGAACTGCCGAAAGACAATAATAACCTGGAATAAATAATAATAATGACACTGCACACGCACGCATGCACGCACGCACAACAACATGCGAGGAGGCTTTGCGAAACCGTGTGGCGCATGGCCGGCCGTCTTCTCGTGTGAGTCGTCTCCCCTTCCCTTCCCTTCCCTTCTGTTTTTGCGACGTGGCACGCTCACGGCACTGCGCGGGACATGCTGGGCTGACGGGCTGGCTGGCTGGCTGGGTGTCAGATGGGGTTCTTGTTGCTGGTTTCTCCGTTCCCGGGAAAAGGAAAAATTGAAAAATGCTTTTGCAAACGACGGAAGAGGGATCGGACAGGTACATAGTGTACCAGGTACTGTATGTCATCATTCGCACTGACGTTTCCATGATGTGAGGAGGAGGAGGAGGAGGAGTTCCGCGGGCAGAAGCGGAGGCAGCAAGTATGTACAGGTGTACCTGAGGAACTAAGGTATGTACGGCACCTAGGCAGTAGACACTTCTACCTACTGTATGTACTGTGTACAAGCATCTTCATGCATGCTGCGTGTGGCGCTGACCTCATCCAAGTGAGTAGGTAAGGTAGGTACATGTACCTGTAACTGTAGTGGTAGTAAGGTGGGCAGTTCTATCGGGCGGTGCTTTCTCGTGTGCAGTGCATGTACTGTAGTTGTTCTACCCATTGCTGTTGATGTTGTTCGCAATGTGCGCTCAAACACACACGCCGCTGTCGAGATTGTCGTCGTCGTTCCCCACCCACTTTGACTTCGTCGGCAGCTGACCCGGCGAGGCGACGCAAAGGTTGACGCGAGGCATTTTTCAGGCTCTCAGGCTCTCTTTCTCTCTCTCGCTCTCGGTTCCGCGTGTGGCCACTCTCCCTCCGACCTCCGTTCTGCCTGGACCCTCGGGACGCCACTGACTACATGCCTCTGAGCCACGCTAGACCGTGTTGGCACATGCAGCCCGGAATATTGGGTTCTGGCGCGCAAGGCCGGCTTGCTTGCAATGCTTGCTTTGCTGTTGGCCTTCTTTGACGTGTCGCATCACACTCGTCTGTCCACCACTACCGACCTACCTGACCTTACCTACCTTACCTTACCTTACTGACTGTGTTCCTACGACCCCTTCCACCACCCACTTCTTCTTCTTCCTCCACCTCCACCTCCACCTCCTCCTTCTGCTGCTGCTGCTCCGGCAGCGTGCCACGAACCCTGCCCCCGCTACCCGTTTCAGCACCTTGCGACGACGTGCTCTGATTCCCACCCACCTGTACATCCTACGCCAGCTTCGTGCACGCCATCTGAATCAACACTTGTCCCCTCCCTCTCTCTTCTCTGCTGCTTGCTGGAGGGTCTAGATCCTGGATCTGTGTTGGTCCTGACCGTATCGCCCGACTGCCGCGAATAACCCGACGCGAGCGAGGGACAGCCGCGCGGTGTGGAAACAAACATTATTGCTGCAAACTACATTCCGACCATCTTTCTTCCGTGAACGCAACCCGACGAGCTGAGTTGCGAGTACTCATCCACCTTGCGAAGATCGTTCGCGCGAAACATCGCCAGCTTCCCAGACGAATCCCTCGATACAGTACATGTAGTTGGCGAGATGGACTCGCTGTGACGCACGAGACCATCATCGCGGAAAAATGATGAGACACTCGCCACTCTGCAACTCTCAAATTGGAACACTAAGCCATAAGCGTCATGGCGAGCAAAGAGGGCCAGGGCATCTTTCGCTCCGTTAGTGGACAGACAGAGACGGCGGAGCCAGGCAATGGTGAAGCAAATGAAAATGCGGGCAGAACAAGCGAGAGATCGACGTCAAGGAAATCGTCCAGCACACAATTGAGGCAATCGACACACTCTTCGTCTTCCGGATCATCTGTACCGACGCTGAGGAAGTCCGCATCAACGAATCTGACACCGTTTACCGCATCGCCTGCACCTGGAGCCAGCCCGCGAACATCGAGAAACGCTTCCCCCATACGCCAGGATAAGCCACCACTAGTTCCGAGTGCCTTGTCGACGCAGCCATCTGCCGCAGCAATCCAACGGGCATTGTCGGCATCAAGTGTGCCGCACCTGCAACAGAAAGGCTCTGCAGTAAGCGAGGCTGTATCGAAATTGCCAGGCCGAGTGCCGAAATCTGTAACTCCTTCTGGGGAGACCACACCACAGTGGCCTATTTCGCCACGTCTCAAGTCGCCGCCTCCATCTGGGCCGAGTTCGAGACGTGGCTCTGCCGTTGCACAGCAAAGAAGGCCAGAAGCGTTGGCAATGCCGAGCATCCAGGTAGTAAGCTCTACACCACAGACCCACGCTCCCGAGATCGGATCCACTCGAAGCACCGGTGCTGAAAGTCAACGGCCCGATGTACAGCTTCAAGCGCCACCATCAGCCAAAGCTTCGACACGAGGCGCGAGTGGGAAGTCAACACTTGAGACCGTGCAAGAAAATATTGGTGATACGCACGATCCCCGTGCAGCAGCCATGCAAGCTGCTGTAGACCTTAAACCACTTACAAAGTTGAGCGGCGACGATCCCAAGAGATCACCAACGAGGACAGACCATGATACCCTCAGCCAGCCTGGCGAGAGCGGCAGCGAGAGCGCTGGTAACAAGAGTGACTCGAACAAACGCGGACGCCGACAATCCACTGGGGCCAGTTCACAAGCAGCTCAAAGTCAACCACCTGCGGCCAGAAAAGCCAATACCCAGCAAAAACCAAGTCACTCAACTGGCCCAACTGCTAAAGAACGACAAGCGGCTGGTAAACAGAACATGACTGTGGAGACAGAGACCGTACAATCCATTCCACAATCACAGCTTGCTCCTGCAAACGATCGTTCAAATCAGCGCAACGAGAACAGCGGCACAGTCAAGCTCAAACCCAGCAACGAGACAATCAGACCCAAAAAGGAGCGCAAGAAGGCCGCGCCGAAGACGAGAAGCGTCAATCAAGGTACAGGTACGTAACATAGTGCTCATGCGATTTCTTCTTCTGCGCGCACATCACATTGTCTTGATGTACTTACCCGACGCTTCCATGCGCATCTTACCCTCTCTCTCTCCCTGTTCCTGTTCGCAGCATGCTCAAGCATTGTCTCGACCTTTTCTGACAGTTCTGTACGCAAAGCCACGTCCAAAGCCGATCTCTTCGAGGCGAGAGTGGCGAACGCCGTAGACGAAGCGAACACTTCTGACTCCGACGAGACATTTGTTTACGAATCGAATCCTCCGGAGCAGCCGCGACGTCAACGACATCATTCGAGGACACCAAGCGTCACCTCGTCGCACAGCATGGCTGACCAGCAACGGGGACTGATCAGAGGTTATAATGATCCTTTCGATGGCCCAAGGGTCGGTGGAAAGCGAAGCATGAAATTCTCCACTAATCCGACGAATCCCTATGGTCTCGATAGCCCCGACAGCAATAACGGCACAGTGCGTATGCACACTCCGAAGCATATTGGCAGGTTTGGCAGGAGCGGAAATCAATCATCGTCTCACGACCAAGATTCGCCTTTCACGCAAGCGTCAAAGCTCCGCAACAACCACCTTGTCCAAGACCGCTCAAGACCTACATCGCCAAGAAGTCCCCAAAATATGCAGTTCCGCCCGAGTAGCTTCTTCTCCAGCAACAAGAAGCAAGAACAGCCTTACGACTTTGACGCTGGGCAGACTGCGGACGATGAGCGCACTCCGTTGATGGGCCACGGGACAGTACGAACGCCCAGACGATCTCACTATCATCCTCATCGATTCAGCAATAGCATGACTCACTCGATGGAGAATTACTACACCGAAGAGGAAGAGCCACGAGGCTGCTTCGGCGTCAGAAAGTGGGGGGGATGTCTTCTGACCACACTGGTGCTAATCCTCGTGGTCATCTCTGCCCTTGGCTTTGTGTTTGCATCTAACAGACCCCTAATGGATGTTAAGGTACACAAAATCCATAATGTGCTGGCGAGCGAGACGGAGTTAATGCTCGACCTCCTGGTCGGAGCTGTCAACCCGAATACACTTGGAATCTCTGTCAGCGATCTGGACGTTAGCATATTCGCCCGCAGCAAGCACGTCACGAAGCCCAACAGAACTGAACCCGAGCATCCTGTCAACAGACGACAGATGCGCCGTGGACGACGCGCAACTGTTTCTGACGACATTCCAACCAGCCCCATTCAGGACCCAGATGGCCACTGGCACGCTCCTGGCGACAAGGATCCCAAGGACGACCCTAACATTGATGCTCGGACACTGAAGCTTGGCGAGGTGTTCCACTTCGATCAAGCGCTAGTATTCGAAGCTTCTCCCCTCAAGCAGCATGAACATATCTCCTCGGGACAGTTGCGCTTAACGAAGCCGGGAAACAGGACAGAGTCGCGCGGCAGCGCCCACTGGGAGGAGATCATTTTGTATCCCTTCGAGCTCATCGTCCGAGGTACGATCAAGTATCAGCTGCCCATCTCCTCCCGCCTGCAGAGCGTCGCCATCGAAGCCAAGACCATTGTACACCCCGAGGAGGACCTCGATAAGCACGGCAACATGAAGACTGTCCCGGTCAACCACTCGGAAGATTGGCAATGGATCGAAAAGCCTGGAATCAACTACGATGATGCTGAGGATGAGTCTGAGACTGGCGCAGGGGCGGTTGAAGAGATGGGATAGGACAAAGATCGTTGCTGCACATTGATATCGATTTTCCAAGGTGCATATGCTTGCGTATTCCTTTTATGAGCGTTGAAGCGAGAGAAAGACATGTGATCTGATGATATCATTGGTATCAAAGGGCAATTTTTGAAAAGCTTTGGCATCTTATGACCGAGCGAGGCGTCCCACTGGCAGATGCAGGAGGGATATGGGACTCCGGACAGAGTACCCACGAGGCGCAACGCCAGGTTTCCTAGCAAGAGCGTAACAAATGTACTTTACGCACCTTTCAAGGGTACCTTATGTCCCTATGTATTGGGTAGACAAATGGAATAAAAAGACTCCAATTGTACATTTCCTCCAGAAGCCTGATTGGGTCATGCTGCACAGCTGCAGCTCGCCGGTCCCGCCTCCGCTTCCGTTCCCGCAGAGCCTCTTGGTGTCACTCTGTCACTCTGTACCTGTCACTCTGTACCTGTCCCTCCACTTCTTCATCACTCAACGACCACGGCATTGACGCGACAGCCGGAAGACAGCACACAGCGCGCACGCGTTATTTTCACAGGATTCGAGGTCTATTGCTACTCGCTCACCCACATCACTCGCGCGACCTCACCTCACCTCCCTTTCCGTCAAGGACCGACTCCACAGGCAGCTATGCGATAATTCATCTGCACGAGCGCCATCGCCATCGCCATCGCCATCGCCGTCGCTATGAATCACGAACTCACCTTGACTATTTCTCCGTCACATTTCTCCAAAGACACGCCAGCCCTCGGGAAGAATGGCGGTGGAAGCGTTGCAGTACTCCCACCCGTGGGCAAGACTTCGGTGGAACGCATCAATCTCGAGCCTATCTACGCGCAACTCAAGGCAGCGTTGGGTGAGTCATGGAACGATTACAAGACGGCCCTCAGTACGTTCGTCCAAGGCGGCCTCAATCAGGCAGAGCTATCATGGGTTCTTCAGCCACTCCTCACTCCGGTGCCGATCATGATCCCAGGCGCGGACCCGGCCAAAGCCCCTGCGTCGACTCTACATCTTCACAACCAGCTGCTGATGTCCATGTACTCAAATACCTTGCGCGACCCGCCCGCGACAGATGTTGCGCCCTGGGTCGTTGCAACCGACAAACCGTCCAGTACTGCTAAGAACACTGGTGCGGGTGGTGGTGCAAATGACAAGGCGGAGGAGAGGCTGAAGAGGGAAATTATGAACTTCCATCCACGGGACAGACAGAGGATCAAAGCATTGAAAGAAGAAGGCCCGCGGTCGCCTCGGCAGAATGTATTGCGGCAGATGATAGAATATGGGGACGAGCTAGCTGCAAAACCGCCTGGCACTGGGAGCGGGCAGAACGATGCGCAGGCTGCGACACCTGGTTTGGCGAGGAACAACTTCGACATCGAAATTCAACGACGATACGCGCAGCCCCTTGCGAGCGAGCAGCTGGAATTCCCGAGCCACAACGACCTGCAAAGTAAAATTGAGCCTATATCTTACGAGCGGGGTCTGACGGGTGGCGTACAGCAAGGTATGCAACAGTCCTGCTCAGATCTTCTCGAGCAGGCTACCGAAGTATTCATTAAAGAAATGTTGAGCGGCTTTCTGGCGCATGCGCGCAGCAATGCCGTGGGCCGAGAAGGTGTGCAAACTCATAGATTCAGGCGTCAGCTTCGAAAGGAGGAAGACGACGCTGAGAGAGGAGTGCTTCAGAGGAACTCGGGCGGCATGCTACCTGTTGAAATGCAAATGCAAGCTTCCCGACAACCACTGACAATGGCAGATATGCGTCTCAGTCTTGGTCTGTCAGATGGTTACTTGAAGCAAGATCCTTTTCTACAAGAGCGAATTCAGTTGAAGCATTACCCAGTCATGGTCCCGTCTACTACATCTGGACCCGATGCCAATGGCTTTTCAGGACGTGTCACGAATGGGGTGAGGGGATCCGGGGGCGGAGGTCCTAACCATGGTGATGCTATGGACCTTGATGACTTTGACTACGGCATTTACAAAGGGGTGGGCAAGAGCGATCATGATAATATTATGGGTGCTTTGGACGATTGTTTACTGGCGCCTGGCTAGAATCCAGACTCCGAAGCTGAACATTCGACGACTGACTACCCGGCGAATCATCATAGGGGATCTCTATTGGAGGACTACCGGACTGGGGTGCACTCGGCTCGTGTTGCTGCAATGGCCGCCGAAGCTGGCCGAAGAAGGAGAGGTGCAGCGTTGCCGCGTTCTGGAAGGAGTACGGCATATGATTCGGCACCGGTTGGAATGAACCGGCTCAAGCGATCGAAAGAGAGCCAAAAGTCCACTGCGGAAGGCGGCACCCTCACTGAAGCTAAGGCTACTGAGCCCGCTGGCGTGGCTGTTGTCCCTACGCAGAGTGCGAGATCTATTGGTGCGACTAGGACAACAGCCAGAGCTACGAAAGATGACATCAACCTTCGAGATCGCAGTAGAGACATCCGACCCAGCGCGGAAGCCACTCGCAGTAGGGAGGAATCCCGAGAACATGATCGGCGAGAGGCTCAAACTGCCATCCGTGAAAGTAAGATGCAGACTGGGAAAAAGAAGCGGGAACAGCCTGCCAAGATCGACGCTGCTGACTCTAATCAGGCCGAAGCGGCTTCAGGGCGCGATAACTTCAAACGGACGGCGCTGTTGGAACGAACGGTTTTACTGTCTGACGAGGAAGACGCCGATGTGAGTGTCAAGCCTGACAAACCGGTCCGTAGCACCACAGGCTCGCCGACGCCGCAGACGGCGAAGCGAGCACGACCAGCTGACGATGATGTTGCGCTGTCAGGGGTTGATTTACCCGTGGAGGGGAGACTGGGACAACCTACAAATAGAACTATTGCTGCCACGGCAGTCGGTCATGGCAAGCCGAAGAACGAAAATACATTGGTGAATGACGAGCTCAGGATGTCGAGCAATAGCTCTGCTGCTCAGAATGTCTTTGGCGATTTTGGAAGGTTCATGCCAAACGATCCGAGTTTAGAAGGGTCGCTAGAAGCAGCAAAGAAACCAAAAACTGCACTTATGTTATGTGGTCTGGACGAAGATGCACCTCGAGAGTCCGATACAGAGTTGTTGCCTGAGCAAGAATTCCCGCGCAATCCCTACTCTGTGCCTGTTCAACACGCTCCTGACCGCTTAGTCGATGCGCCAGTTTCTCAGTCTCTCCACGGCAGCTCAGCTATGGCCAAAGAGTCTCCAGCGGCAAGTGCAAATCCGACCATGCTACAGACGGCTGGCAAGAAGCCACGCACAACTTCACCTCCGCTACCATTCTCACGGACCCCTCAACCTCCCCCTTTGGTGCACTCCCTTGGGGAAGCTGCAACTTCACCCGCAGCAGGTGATACTGTCTTACCAGAAGTGATGAACTCACCACAAGTGACGAACTTACCACAAGTGACAAAACTTGGCGACGGGACTATAGTATGCCCCCTCCCGGACAGGGGCCTTTCAAGAATGTGCATCAAGGTTACTCATGGTGTCCATCGGGCGAGGAATATGCAAGATCACATTCGCAGAGTGCACCCAGAGGACTTTGTCCATGGAATGTCGGCAAGTGAGGATAGCATCCAGCGTATGTTCAGCGGCGCCCTTGCCAATCCTGCCGTGGCGCAATTGATCCACCAGCTGGAAACAAAGCAACTGAGTAAGAGAGGCAGTCATACAGGAGTACAGGATAGCCAGAACCAGGATATCGCGCTGCAAAAGCTTCCAGCGGCAACTCATGACTGCGTTGATGATTTGGTCGTCTCCGGCGTTGGAAGCAGCTACCCAAATGCATTGAAAGATAATCTCCACAACTCGCAGAAAGGGCTTGAGCAACGAACAGCTGGTCGGGTAGCTCCGCCTTTGATTCCACAACCACACATATCGCCATCACTCTCGCAGAACATGGCTCCAAGACGAGAAAGCCCAGCTGGCAGACCCAGTACGGCGTATCAACCAGCTCCTCCTCTGACCAGAAAAGACAGCCATTTCAGCAGGCCTCGTGGTGAGCCCGTGCAGCGCGCTCAGCAGCAAAGGAATTTGTCTTCGCAATCCCTAGCACAGATGCCACCTAGCATGGCGCCGCCCTTAACGCCTCAGCAATTCGCGCAGATGCAGAGCATGATGCTGCCTAATCCATATACATCCGAATCGGTGCCGCCGCCTGCTTTGATGACCAACAGTGGAGCATGGTATCACAGCTTTCCGCTCGGCCATGCCGGCCAGGCTCAGATACCACAGCAGAGGCCGCACTGGAACCCGGTTCGTGTCATGGACGGCCATCAGCCGGACTGCAGATGCGAGGAATGCACATCAGGCATTGCTTCGTATCCTTAGAATGGCGTCGGCGATCACAAGCCTTGTGCATGGCCATGGCGCCTTGGTTGGGCTCGCAACAGCACCACATTGATGCATGGACTGAAGAGCAGGCATTGACGGGGAGCGATGTGAAGCCCGGTCGACCACACTGCCGACGCAAATGGGATAGCGGTAGGTAGAGTTCTAGTGTTCGTCAGACTTACGATTTTCCCGGCTCAATGTCGTGTCTACCTATGGTACATGTATACAAAGTGACATTAGGTGTGCAACGGTGAAGTTGGTGACTCCTGTAAGTTCAGTCGGGTAGCGTGGTACGGTTGAACTGTTTTTCTGTTTGTGCTAAGCGAAGTAGATCCGACTTGGCTCCGCATCGTTGAGAAAAGCTTAGTCTCCCACCCGGACGGACTTGGTTCCGTTCCTAGGAGGTAGGTGCATGTACCGGTTCGACCCCCCCGCCCCCCTCCCAGAATTTGACCGACTTCACCGGGAAACATGTTCCGGATAAGTACCAGGTAGGTAGCTAGGAGGTACTCGCCTGTATCGGAATCGGAATCGGGAGCTATATACGGATCAACAGCAGTACTTCGGCGTCCGTCCCACATGGGAGGAGGATATGAGTGGGTGTGTATGATGTCTCCAAAATACAATCTCAACGCTACCACAACAACTAGCTCCACGTGCTATTGTACAGTACCAACTGCTGCTCCTGCCACTCCATCAACCCTTCCCAATCCATACACGAATGCACCACGCCCCAACTCAACCCATCTTCCCAAAACTCCTTGGGACTCCCCGGCGGCGAATCGCTCTCAAACACCATATTATCTCCACACGTAATACTCAATCGCAAATACTCAAAGCAATGCTCCACATGCGTGATCCAATTCCGATCAAACGAGGTATCTTTGAACGGATCAATTTTGTCATAGACTAATTCGTTGTATCGTGTTCGAATCATGTGCGTGCAGTGTAGCTGGTGGAGATTACTCAAGACGTAGAAATTGAGAAGATTGGGCGCCTTGGCTGCTGCTGGAGGTGGGTCGATGAATGTGAAGAATGGGGCCCGGATTCCTGCGTCTTGGATGTTGAAGGCGTGCGGGTTGGAGAGGTAGATGGAATCTTGACCTGGACATGATTTTATATTATCGATATCGTGATGATTAGGTGTATTGGTGCGGTGCGGCTGGCTTTTTGGGGGAGGGGGGGTTTCTTTTTCTTTTTCTTTTTCTTTTTTTTTTCAAATCATATTTCGGTTAGGAGGAAGAGGAGGAAGAAGAAGAAGAAGAAGAAGAAGAGGAATTCCCACATACTCTTAGTGAGAGCCATCCAATTGGCCTTCACTTCGGCCGAAGGTCCCATGTAATGATAATTGGGACTAAAAGGTACGTCATGTCGAGTGCGCATTATCTGCTGCAATGCTGAAGGCTCGGGTCCGAGCTCGTTTGTGGTGGTGGTATTGATGCCATTGCTGCTGCTGCTGCCAGACTTGAGGCCCGCCAACCAATAGCCGGTCGCCAAGCCCAAGGTGATGTTGAACAGAGCAAAAGGGAGATATTTCATCAAACCGCCTGTACGAGGTTTGTTCGTACTCTTGGGCGAGTACCTCGTGGTGGGTGGTGTGGTCTTCCCGAGCAGCTGGTCGTCTTCGTCTCCCAGCGCCGAATATGCGCGCTCTCTGGGCCTATATCGCGAGAAAGGCATGTTCTTGTCCGGTCGGAATGAAGGTGGCTTGAGAGAAGAAGTGGTAAGTCGGCGGCGATGCAAATTGCAGTGGAAAAAGAGACAAAAAAAGAGGGAAAGTAATCTCCCAAGCGATTTTGGTGGGTGAGGGACTTACATGGCAACACTCCACTCCTTGTTGGAGGGGCTTTGGAGCCAATTCAGCTGTAGCTGAAGCGGATGCCGACGATACGAGCTTTTGACATACTGTTCTGTCTTAGGAGTTACGAGTCGGCCTTCGAGATGCGGGAAATGTTGGTATTGGGGAAAAGTGGAAAAAGACCTCCACTTTCTTTGCATAGCTGCAATAGGCAAAGTAGGTATACACGCTCTGCGAAAGAGGGAACTGGCCCAGGTGACCTGCGGACTCCGGAAAGTCGCAACTCGTGATCCGTCAGTCGTATTTCATATGGTTCGTGGGCCATCTATACTCACCGACAGTCGACTCCCTTCTTCTTCTTCCTCTCATCCCGCCCACCCACTCTTCCTGACACTGTTACATGCTCCTCCCCTTCAATGGTGGACTTTGCACACAAATACGAAGAGGTTCCGACCCTCGAAGGTGGCAGCCCGCCCGTTCGAAGTTCTCGCAGCAGGAGCAGCATCTGGCATTATCTCTGCATTTCCATTCTCGCCATCGGGTGGGTGGGCACCATTGTGTACAATCATCGTGCACCGCCCAAAGAAAACGGTCCCTTACATCTATACACCAACACGCCGATTCCGAAAGAAGTCTTCAAGCCCGTCAAAGTCATTTTCGATAAAGATCCCAAGTATATGGGATATTCGAAAGAAGTCAACGATGAATGGGATTTGCTTGTTGCTGGTAAGTGTTTTGGGTGGAAAAGAAAGGAATTGAACAGGCACCGGTTTTCTGTCCTCTCCGTCATCCTTTTGGAAGTAGAAGTCTGCCATGTCATGTGCTGATGATTTATGCGTGTTTCTTGTTTTCCTCTGTCACAGGTCATGATGCTCTTTGGGTAGAAGACCCGGACAAATATGGTCTTGGTGAAGGGATCGTGGCGCCGTTCGACCACCCTAATACACCTATACCCAAACCGCGGAATTTTTACGTCGTTTCGCTTCTTCATCAACTTCATTGCTTGGTATGTGACCTTTTCATTTTCATTTTCCTTGTGCTTGCTTTCTTGACGTTCATCCCCGGCTTCCCTCCTACTGGTACTGTGACTGATCCTACCTCTTTCTTCCCTTCGCAGAACATGATTCGATACCAATACTACGTGGAGAAATTCCAAGTCGAGAATGACGAGCCCGTCAAGTGGAAAGTCCATGTTGAGCACTGCTTCGAGTACCTGCGTCAAGCAATCTCCTGTGGCGGCGATCTGGTCATCGAAGGCGAGAGTCAGATCAGGGTCGGCCATGGCCATGCGACTTCGGTCACGGGCTGGGGAGTGGAACACGATTGCATTGATTTCGACAAGCTGCTGGACTTCCAGAGGCTGCAGGAAGCCAGGTACAATCAGACCTGGCAGAATCCGTAAAGATGCAGAAACCAAGCGAGTTTTTTCGATTTTGTCTTCTTGTGTGTGATTTCATTCAGATAGCAGTCGACCTGGTAGAACCATATGAAGTGCATGCTCCCACCCTCTCTCCCCCTCTCTCCCTCCCTCTCTCTCTCTCTCTCTCTCTCTCTCTCTCTCTCTCTCTCTCTCTCTCTCTCTCTCTCTCTCTCTCTCTCTCTCCTACTACTACTACTACTAGTACTACTACTACCGAAATCTCCCCGTTTGTTTGTTGGCGAGGAAATTCTACAGGCCATAAACCGACAAATCCTCCGCCATCCCGGGTTTCACCCACACCGCGCCCTGAACATTTCCAAACTCCTTGAGCGTTCTCACGCCTCGATCGACAAAGCCCAGACTTCTGAACACGCCGTTGGAACCCTCGTTCGTAGGATCACACAGGCCCAACACATCATACACATGCAATTCAGACTCTGCCCACGCCAAGAGTCCTGTCGCTGCTTCTCGAGCGTAGCCCTTCCGCATATAGTCCGGAAGAATCGCAAACCCCAGATCCGGTGCGGAGTAGGCGGTTGGATGTGCCCCGCGAGTCAGCGAGACGGTACCAATGGGTTCTTCTTCACTAGGTGGAGGTGGAATTGCCTCGGAGGATTCATTTCCTGGAGGTGACTTGAGTGAGACGAGATAGGTGCCGTACCCATTGCGTGCATATTCGGCCTGGAAGCGATTCTCGATGAGCTTTCGAGCCGCTTCGGTGGTGGTGATGGAGGTTGGTTTGCCACCAGTGGAAGCAATAAACTCTTTAGTGTTCCAGAGCTTGACCATGAAGTCGCAATGGCTCGACACAGAGGGTTGTAGGTGGGTGAGGACGAGGCGTTCGGTCTCGATTCTGAACTTGGATTCGGTCATCTCGTCCTCTCGTTGGGATCGTCGCTCGTGGGAAGGTGACTCGCTGGCCGTGGTAGACTTTTGTAGCATGTGAAGGTCTGATCGATGTCCATACCGTTGTTCTCCATCTCATGAGGCACTCGTATCCGGACATGCGCCCTGTATAACGCATGTTCCGCTGACGAGCACCCTAGGTGGAGGTGCATGCAGACGGTGTCCGAAGTGCGTCTTGGCAAGTATCACGTCCGGGATCCACATCCACGGGATCCACGGGATCTAGGCAAGGCTTGTTATGGACCTCACCTCCCTCGACGGAGGGAGCAGCTCTCAAAATCCCCAATCGCAGCTCCAACAGGCTTACATATCGGCCACCGAGTTCACCAACCAACCAAGCAATCAACCAAACGGTCCTCGACTTGATCTTTTGATCTGCAGTTGGCAACCCGACAGCGTGACTATGGGCCCCATGAGCATTCCGTCGGCGCCATCACAAGACAGTGCCTTTCTTCGAGTGGCCATGCATCAAAAGACACTTGAGGGCTATCTCTGGGCACGGGAGCCACAGGTAGCTCTAGCAGCGGTTTGGTACACTTACTCTGGGTGTCGGCGCATGCTGAGAGTAGCGACGTACAACAGGCGTGTCTTGCCTCGTCACAATAGACTTGGGATGCGAAGAAATGGTGCGAGTCTGGCACATACAACGAGAGAGAGAGAGAGAGAGAGAGAGAGAGAGAGAGAGAGAGAGAGAGAGAGAGAGAGAGAGAGAGAGAGAGAGAGAGAGAGAGAGAGAGAGAGAGAGAGAGAGAGAGAGAGAGAGAGAGAGAGAGAGAGAGAGAGAGAGAGAGAGAGAGAGAGAGAGAGAGAGAGAGAGAGAGAGAGAGAGAGAGAGAGAGAGAGAGAGAGAGAGAGAGAGA
>NW_016017387.1:1122775-1126597 GCF_000320565.1 Sphaerulina musiva SO2202 | reverse complement strand
AAAAAAGAGAGAGAGAGAGAGAGAGAGAGAGAGAGAGAGAGAGAGAGAGAGAGAGAGAGCGACCTTGAGTCATTTGGAGCTGATTGACCTGAACTAGACCTCGAACCTAACTATGCTAGTGCGATTATTAATCGTCATCATCACCGACACCACCAAGATGATTCCTCTGGCCAGGGGTATGCGTGATTCTCCCATGAGTATACCCCGAGCTTTTCTTGTTCGAACGGTTGCTGTAACCCCACGCGAAAAGTTTGTCGAAATCACGACATTGATGAGTAGCGCCCATCCCGTTGATCCCGGCCTCAGTGAGAGGCTCAAAGGTAGCGTCGCCAGCGCACATGATGCCCTGTCGGATATAGTCCAAGCAGTGGTCACGATGAAAAGCGACTTCTTCCGCAGGCATATCCTCCACGGTGTCCGGCCAGTACGCGAATCTCAGAAAGTTGAGACAATGGAGTTGATGGAACATGGAGATTCCGTACACTGTATGGGTATCTGGGTTGTGTGGTGCTGGGAGAGATTTTGGCAGGTTTGCTGTGTATTCGTTCGGTATTTCCACGATGCCATCTCCTGGAGGGGATAGTCGCTCCCACATCTCGTCGGTTTTATTGCTGGGCGGTCCACCCATATACCAATGGGGCTGGAAGGTGACTTTGCTGTTGTACAACACTGACAAAAGGTCAGCAAGTGGCCACCACACAGAGATATCGAGGTGAGCTTACAGTCCTGCTCAAATCTAGCACCTTCTGGACATGGATTGCAGTATAGGCTTTTGACGAGTACATTCACATGTGCCCAGGTAGCCACTCCGCCGACGAAAATGATCATGTTGAGAATTGTCGGCAAGGACCTGTATTTGGATCGTCGAGGCGAATACGGGACATTGCTCGCTTCATGATCTTTTGCAAGGAGGTACTGCTTGTCATCTTCCATGATCGGCTTGAGGTTCGATGGGCTCTTTCTTTCTTGATGTTGATGTAGATGAGTCGAAGTGACGCCTGTGGAGTGATGAGAGGTCTTCCAGGGCGTGAAGACAGCAGCAGCAGCAGCACTATGCTTTTGGACACCACGGATATGTGGATCGCTCGCTACCAGCATATTTGAGAGAAGCAACGCGCATCGAGCTGAATTGACACATCCCGAGTATCCTGGCGAAGGGCTATAGTTTCGGCGTCCGGACTGTCGGGTTGTTGCCAACGGAGAGCAATTTAGGTTCGGGCTGTTGCCAACGAAGAGCAATGTAGGTATAGAAACAGCATCCTGTACCTGCTATCTAGCCGATAGTGGCCGCGATACGCGTGCAATGCCGACCGGAAAAAGGTTACGGCCATGGGCAATGGTGATAACCTTACCTCTTCACTACCTCGTCAAATCTGATAATTCGTGACTGGATCTCCTTCGCTCAGCGTTCCGAACACATCGCTTTCCGCGAGCTCCATGATCATGAAGTCTGCCCAGCACCGCTCAGCCTCGACGGACTACGAAGCTGGTCTCCGGCCTCGTGTACGGGCAATCTCGACTTGCTTACAAGGTGGTATATAAGCTTCAGGATCGGGCTATTGCGCTAACTCCTGTTTCTGCTCCAACGCTCTGTTCTAGTCCACCAAATCACGAAACTACACTTACCCGGGCACGTATACTGGCGGGCAATCATGTTCACGAGCAAGTTTTCTGGACTGTATCCAGCCATGACAGTTCTTGCACTGCTATGCTGGAACCGATTGGAAAGTCGCGAATGGCCGGAATTCAACGATTTGTTCGAAAAGAGTAGAGTCGCGATAGCTCAGTCGATTGCTCCG
The DNA here is from genome assembly GCF_000320565.1 of Sphaerulina musiva SO2202. Classification (NCBI taxonomy): domain Eukaryota; kingdom Fungi; phylum Ascomycota; class Dothideomycetes; order Mycosphaerellales; family Mycosphaerellaceae; genus Sphaerulina; species Sphaerulina musiva. The sequence continues at coordinate 1,124,798 of NW_016017387.1, read as the reverse complement.
CAGCAGCCACTGGAGTTGAGCAATAATTCGACCTTTACTCAGATGGTGGCACAGTACGCCGCGGGCTGCCCAACGCAGTTTACCAAGCCACGCGTCTTCTCTCAAGATCCCCTCATGGTGTACATCGAGGACTACTTGTCGCCAGCCGAGGCAAAATATCTGCTCCACGTAGCCGAAGGGCGCTGGGATGCATCGCCTATCTCGACAAGATCTCAAATCAAGGGGTACGATCCAGAATTCCGCTCATCACTGACGGCAGTGCTGCCAGGTGATCCGGTCGTGAACTGCGTGGAGGAGCGTGCGGCGTCGACCCTGGGCTTCCTCCCGGTATCGCATGTTGAGCCCAGTCAAGCAGTGAAGTACGAGATCAGCGAGCACTTCCGGCCGCACTTCGATTGGGTGGACGGAATGGCAAATCCACGTAGCTACACACTGTTCGGCTACCTGGCCTGCGATGGAGAAAATGGCGAAGGAAGCTGTGTAGGGGGTAACACACAGTTCCCAAACTTCTCGGGGCGCTTTCCAGCAACTTGGTGCAAAAAGTTCGTGGACTGCAATGACGAATCTGGCCTTGGTGGTGTCGCCTTCAAGCCTGTGGTAGGCAATGCTCTCTATTGGTCCAATTACTATCCCAACGGAACTGGACATCCGGGAAGCTACCATGCCGGCATGCCAGTTAAGGTTGGGCGCAAAATAGGGCTGAACCAATTTGGCAGAAGGGATCCATGGGACAGCGAAGCTTTCTTAGATCCGTGAGGCAGAGAAATGGGGACACACTGCGCGTCTGCCACCAATTTGAGCCATAGTCTTCAGTCCTAGTTGAACCGTATTCATCCGCATTCTTTCAGCAGTTTCTCCTTCTATCTCTTTGAATGTAATCGCATTGCACGTATGGGGGGCAATTCTTCGGTCTTCTCGCTCGTATGGGCGAAATGCTTATGCCGTGATACCAATATAGAGAAGATCCGCTACCTCATAGCTATGCGTAGCAAGTCGTAGGCGGTAAACGCCTGCTGCATCTTCAGCGAGAGAGGGCGACGTGACGGCCCGTCCCAGGATGCGATTATCGAGGAGCCGCAACTCGTATCCCAGGAGAGCGAAAGCGAATGAATGTCACGAACATGGCTAGGCGGGCGGGAGTCCGTTATAGCAAACCAGGAGACCGGAAGCTCATGTGAATACGAACATGGCTGGGCGCGCGGAAGTCCGCATTGGCAAGCGGGTAGCACTCCCCGACATCACCATCGTGTGTTACCATCGGCCAGCGTGCCGTAGTATGCTCTCGTGCACCGAGCAATGGAAAATCGCGAGCTGTCGATGCAAGACAAGGCACTACCACCCGACTATGGCCACACCATCGTGCTGTCAGGTGGACAATGATGGACCGCGCATGAGGCCCAGCTATACGAGGGCACTAACCATGTGTTCACGAACGATGACCAGCCGGGCAAGCCAGTGCACTCTCCGCGCAATATCGTACACCGAGCGACGGCATCCTGTTAGCGGACACGAGTAAGACAGTCCATATATAAAGAGTCGGTCGTCTGCATCTGCTGGACCACATCAACCAAGCAATCATCTCACCAAACAATCATCTCACCGAACAATCATCTCACCAAGCAACCACCTCAGCAGGTGACTATTGAGCGCTTCGTAGGTGAACATTCTTGTCGTTTCCTCAAACCACGAAGGAGCTAGCTGACGATATTCTCTTCAAGAATCCTCTACAAAAGCAGAGACTTTAAAATGAAGTACCAAACTGCTGTAACCGTGGGCACATTGATCGCCTCTGCCCAAGGCGCTGCTCTGACTAAAAGAGACGCGGAGGCAGCCGAGCCGGCCTATGTCTGGAGCTCTAGCAAGAGAGACGCAGAGGTAGCCGAGCCAGCTATTATCTGGGCCTCTAGCAAGAGAGACGCAGAGGCAGCCGAGCCGGCCTATGTCTGGAGCTCTAGTAAGAGAGACGCAGAGGTAGCCGAGCCAGCTATTATCTGGGCCTCCAGCAAGAGAGACGCAGAGGCAG